>NC_134702.1:95754718-96054718 GCF_043290135.1 Rhipicephalus microplus | reverse complement strand
CTCCGCTGCATGCTCGAGGCAGTCTAACGCAGCGCCTCCAAAATACCATTCACCGATCTTCTTGCGCAGAGCATCAAATCAACGTTTTGTTCAATCTCTCCAGACGCAAGACTATCGTCTTTCGATGACATTTGCAGATTAACATGCAGATATGGGGCCATTTTTTTGTCATACAGGCCGATTAAGTATACAAGGCTGCTGCATCACTTACAGGATGGGTTTTTCTCGGTAATTTTCAGTGGCGCCTACCCATGGACCTCGTCAGATTTTTCAGGTAGTTCAGAAGAATTGAGCGTTGGGCGAGTTGGTATTTTATTGTGGATGGCATTTTGCACAAAAAATAGACAAAAAGGAAGAGAGCACAGGCAGGCGCATCTGTGCCCTTTTTTTCTTGTCCGTTTTTTGTGCGTTAGTTTTCTCGTTCTGTCTGTGCTTTCTAAGTCGTTATTGTGTGCCGTTTTGTATCACTACTCCCAACATGTTGCGCTGTTTGATAAAAGTGTGAGTGACGATGCTTCGACAGCGAAGTACTAGCGATAGCTCCATGGTGTTTCCTATATGCGATCTTGGTTGCTTGAGTCGACAAGCTTAAGGATAACAGTTATTCCTCAATTGAGTGTAGCCGGATTGAATCCCGGCCGTATTTTCGATGCAGGTGAAAATACTAGAGGCCCGTGTACAGCGCCCCTCATATTCCTTGCGCAGTTTTAGAGCATTGGACGCCGATAATTAATAATCGTCTCTTTGAGCGAGTATGGCCTGTGAGTAAGACCTTAAGACTACTATTCGCTTGAGACCCGGATGGTGTCACAGCTAATGCCAGGCATCTATAGAAGGTAGCACTATCATTTACGTGATGGATTTAATATTTTCATAGTGCTTTCGTTATGGCTAAGTTAATAGGCGGTCACCTGATGGTTTCTACAAGTTTTTTTTTACTACATGGCTTGGACCATGGCATCGAAAGCGCACAGCTGTACATGTCGATCCTCTTAAAGGTGACGCTAGGTCGTGTAGACAAATCTTGAAGTAATACGTGCAGAAGAGTCAGGATGACCATGAATTGACAAGGCCATTATAAGCGCGCATCATCATATGTCTTTGTGTCTGCGATCAAAAACCGCGCTGCAGAAATATGCTTTCGGGTATAAACTACATGAAAGTGTCATTGTGCAACCTGTTTCCGTGTACAAAGCACGCTCAAACAAGAGGTTGTCCAGCATTAACATCAATATAATATGTATTTCATTGTCGATTAAGAATCGTAATAAACCAGGAACAAACAAACGCTTTCCTGACAGTATCGCTTCTCTTTTGGCAGATATCTCGTCACAGCGAGGTGTAACCATTCATAACATCGCTAATAGTCGGTTGCGACCAACGGATGATTGTAAACTCCGCTCACAGCAACTGCTACCGTACCCGCATACACACTCTGTGCAGTCGTTTTTTGTTCTCATTCCCGTGACACCCAGCATCATTCGCGTATTCGAGGTAGACGATTTTCCCACTAGCGTCAGAGGTCTCCCCTGAAAATTTCAACTTTTGCACAACTACAGCCAAGATGCCGACACCACTGCTCAGCCAAACGTAATATTTGAGATAAGCATGACAAAATGAATGATTACTACGCTTACTATTCGCATTAGCAGCCAAAACCTATTTAAATTGGGAACGAAAAGATTCTAGCATCACTTTCTTGCAGACATGAATGGCCTAAAAGGTGTCGTATCGCTGACAAGCACGAAAGACAGGGACAAACCGCAACGAGCACTTGTGTCTCCCTAAGGCCTTCTTTGACGGTGTCTGTTAGTACTATGACACCTTTTGATACTTTTAATAAACTAGCCCGAAAAGCTGCGGTGAATGGCTGATGCACCTATGCTCTGGGTGCGCATCTTGTGTTTAATTCTTCGTTTAAGCCACACTAGTGAAGTACCCTTTACTGGGACCCCGAGCGCGACTCCAACAACTCAAGCGTTCTTCTATCCAATCAGGGTTGACTGGACGACAGTGTCCTCGCTGTGTGCCGTGGTGGCCGCCAGCTTGCCACAAAGGGCCACGCCCACAGATCACGTGTTCACCTGGCCACAGGTACTGCGCCACATGCCTTGGGAGCTGATCATGGTGCGACTTGGAGGAAGTGCCCTGCAAGTCATTGCCGAAGTATGTTGCTCAAGATGACTTACATTGGTTGAAAATGGACCTATCCTCAAACGTCCGAACATCTTCAAGTCTTATGAACGAAACAGTATTTTGAACTTCTTCTTAATCAAGATAGTGTCCAGCACGACCTAGCAGCGATTTGTCATGGCTGATAATGTTTCTTGATAGTTGCAATACGTTGCGTCAAATATATTTCCATGCACAGTAACTATTTTACAACTTGACAAAAAGTAATACTCAAAGATTTAACATTTGACCATCCATAGTATGCATGTGTTTCTGTGCTTTTCTGTTGTTCATGCCCTCAATTTTTTATAGTAAGCTATTCTACACCACATGTGTATTCCTGTCTATAAACGTCATAAGTTCACAAGGTTCTCCGATAGGCTAACCCATAAAAACGAGATGGAGCTTCGGCATTTAGCTCTGAATACTGTAATAAATTAACAAAACATAAACTGCTGACTTTGAGTGGTCAGAGCTTTCCCTTTGCTCCAGCATTCACTGTAGTTGCAGCGGGCTCCTCTTTTGTATTACGAAACTACGTTCCATGACGGGCAACTCTGTACAGCCAATGTAGTTCCGATGAAAATATATTTTGCAAGCAATTTCCTTTAATGCACGTAAGCTACGCGAGTCGCAATGCTTTCACGTTAGCGAGACACTGAAAAGCCGCAAGAAAAATAGAACAATAAACGAGATTAGATAGGCGAAGTTCGTGATTGTGCTGCGCTCATTTATTGATTTGACAATACAATTAGTAAAGAATCAGAAAAGATGAAAAGTGTAGACGTGCATGGTGCAAAAAGTAGGCATGATTGTACCAAGTACGTTTGCTTGTGCTTCGTTTATTTACGTCAGGTCTTCCGTTTTTCTCGTCAGTAACACTAAGCCGAACGCAAACATGGACTACGACTACACTTGCCTACGCAGTTTGTCATTCCTGCATGGACTTTACTATCGCCACTTCTTTTTCTTTCTAACTGCCTGTAACCTTCACATTCCAGGTGGAGTGATTCCTAAACGCAGAAAACTTCTTTTTTGAAGGAATACTTCAAACGGGGTCTCTAAATTAGTGAAATTAGGTGAACTGTGACAGTAAGCAATATACGGATCACATGGTGCATTCACGCACGCACACACAGACACATTCAATGAAGCCTTTCTCCCAACCCATAATGTAAATGATTCCGTATATCTTAGAGGCTGCATTCAGATGATTTAAATATTTATAGGAAACAGTTAGTACCCATCAATGTTTATGTTTCAGGCATCTTCTGGCGTTCTTATCCTAAATTTTGGCCATAGACGCATGTATTCTTGAATGTTCAAGCTGACCACTTGCGTTGAAAATGCACACAAAAAGTAGCTTTTCTGGCAAATAATTGGCTGGGTGATTTGGTTGAGCATTCGGACGTCTGTGATGGCAAAGTTCTACTTAATGTTCGGGTACATCAATCTCGATGCCACAATTTTTATACTACAGCAATAAAGAACTATGCACTATAACTTTCTTGGCATTATTGTTTCTTGAATTCATAAGCTTATGACTACAGGCATATCTCCACGAAGATTTGCTTCGACGCCTTTCTAGCAGAGATTGACGCTTTTCAGGCTTCAGTGGCGCCCTCGTGGTTGCTGGAGACGGTACTGCTGGAAAATATGGACACGAGGACGCACTCCGCGTGGTGCCTTGTCGCACTGATGGCTGCGACGGCGCTGGTCTGTGAAGTGGACAGCGTCGCAGCCGGACCCCGTCTCGTCTACAAGCTGATACATCTAGTGAGCGGCAGATACCATAGATTTTCCTATGTTACCCAGAAGGAGCTCTGGCGATGCGGTCGTTCAGCCTTCATGGGAATGATGAGTATACCACACTAATTCGCCTGGTCTTCGTGCTTGCGGCTTCGAACACACTTGTGACATTGTTTATTGTTTTGTTTTGGCGTTCGTTTCGAATAAAAGTATGGATCGCTGTGAACTTTTCGTCCAGATTTGAATTGAACGAGCGAAGTAAAAAAGTTAATGGCTTGTTTTTTCTGTGTTAGACCTAATATTAACGAGATATAACAGACAAATATGCCAAGGAAAGTATACAGGGAGGGGGTAGTAATTGTTATGTTGATGTGAAGAAAGAAAAGTGGAAGAAAATGGATAAAAGGTTGGATCCCTGCCATGAGCATGGACCAAACCTGTGGCCTTCGAATAACAAATCCGATGCTATTGCAGCTGAGCTACCATGTTGGCTATCACCCCGTCCCATTTATGGGGTATATATGTGCAATGAACGTGGGAGCTAGATTTGAATTGGCTAGCCTAAAATGTTTAGGGGTGAAGTGAAGCTACTGAATGTTGCGTACGCAGTGTGTCATTCCTGTATTCCACTGTCGCCGCTTTTTCTTTCTTTATAACTGCCTTTAACCTTCAGATTCTAGGTGGATGTTTAAACGCAGAAAACTTCCTTAATTTAATGAATAGTTAAAATGGAGTATCTTATTTGGTGGAACTAGGTGAGCGGTGACAGTAAGCAACATACAAATCACGCGGTGAATTCATGCACGCACACACAGACGCATTCAATGAAGCGTTTCTCCCAACCCGATATGTAAATGTTTGCTAAACCGCGTCTTGCAACAAAGTGAATGCAGGCCATATCAAGCCAAACGAAGCGAGAAGTATGAACCTTAGACAAATTCGTTCACTACACCCATCATTCCCATACCGGTTGAAGCGCCATGCATTGCCGATTCCCATGGATAGTATAGTGGCAGAATATCCGTTAGTTTACTCATAAGAAACTTGACGGCAGAGAAAATGTCGTTTACAAACTAAGGATAAATTAAAGCTTAGTACATCCCTACTCCTACTAGACAGAATCAGCATAGACTTGCCAACCAATCAAATCGGCTTATTTTCGTGACGTAAAGAACGTCTTGCTTGATTCAAACAGCCTCATGTTGCCGTACCTAACTTTAAGTAGATAACTGAAATCCAATCAACCTAAAAGAAATTTGATAGGGCGCTAAAGTTAGTGGACATTTCACATGAAACTTTAAGTTCGGACATAACGTCCTGACAAGTTTCATCA
This sequence comes from Rhipicephalus microplus, assembly GCF_043290135.1. Classification (NCBI taxonomy): domain Eukaryota; kingdom Metazoa; phylum Arthropoda; class Arachnida; order Ixodida; family Ixodidae; genus Rhipicephalus; species Rhipicephalus microplus. Next base: position 96,049,464 of record NC_134702.1, on the reverse strand, counting down.
GATAATCTGACATCACTCCTTAGACTATATAATGGACTGGATAGGTGGACCTTTAGTTTTTGTATGCATGGTATTTTCACGTGGTCATGACGTTGACGAATGCAGCAGTCGAAGTGTTGAAGACAGAAATAATACGCGCAGTGCATTGATAGCGGTGAACAGACGGCCGGAAATTGATAATTTCTTCCACAGTAAGACGCGTTGGCATTCATACATACGTCCTCGAACAATCACACCTTATCGCTGATCACCGTGTTAGATTCAGAATAAACACGATTGCTCACGTCCTGCGCTATTCTAAAGGAATGATTTTAAACAATCACAAAGCTGCTGAAAGTAGCGGCATGGTGAGCTGCGCGCCACGAACAGTCTTCGCGGGGGAGATATGAATACATCAATATAATACGCGTGGCAACGCCCCCGATCTGGAAAAGTATTACTCCGTTGCTTAAAACAATATTGTCTGGAATTTAACGTCGAAAACCTGAAACATATGATTACGAGAAGCGCCTTAGTAGAGGGCTCCGGAAATTTCTACCATCTGGTGTTCTTTAACGTGTGCTGTGTAAGAGTCACAAAGGCACTGAGTAGTAGGACAGTAGGAGTCACTTTATTACCGCTCCCGTTGGGCTACTATAACTTATGTTGTAACAACAAAGTAAACAGTGCTGCTGCAGATCTGTGTGAAAAAGCTTTACCATCAAAGAAAAAAAGAAGGTTGGGGGAGGGGGGTTGTGTGTCGCCTGTGGAATTTTCTCTTGGGAAACTTGCATCGTTTCTCAATGGAGGCAAAATTGCTTGAAGCCAGTGTGCATAGGTTTAGGTGCACATTAATGAACCACTGGTGGTTGAAAATTCTGGAGTCCCCCACCATAGCCTCTCTAATGATCATATGGTGATGTTGGGACGTTAAGCCTGAATGATTAATAATAAAACCTACACCGTGTATATTAAGACTGTTCTGGAGTCACTGATAGGAGCGGAGCGGGGCAGGTGGGGCAGGACAGACTGATACTGGCACGCATGGACGTGCGCAGAAGGGGGTGGAGAGTGGCGGATGAAATAATAAAGCTCTCTTGTGTCTTTTTATCCAACTCAACACAGTCGGAACGATTCAAGCTGCACCCGTTATACTTCGCGTTGCCCGTGGTGATGCAGTCTCGCTGCGTCATGCTGGTGCCCTACACGAGCACGCCGCTCGTGTTCCTACATCTGTACGCCCCGATTCGAAGCGCAGAACTGGTGAGTACATGTGATCTCTAGCTTGCGCTTGAGATAACATTTCTATCTAGCACGACTACATTTAAGGCAGCGATGATTTCCAGAGAGTAATTCATAAATTGGCCATCCTTAGTACAACCGCACAATACTTATCATAACTTTCCGTAACCTCGCAAAACTGAGGAAATTTAGCATGAACTCGAAATATTTAGAAAATATTAGCGATCCCCTACAACACCTAGCCTAACCACGCAATATTCACCAAAACCTAGTATAACCTCGGAAAACTTAGCAGAAGCTTAGCGAAACCTCGAAGGTGAGGACAAGGTTTAGGTGTGAATCAGTTCTACTGTGTGTCCAGCCTTGCGCCGCTATAGCGCAAGTTGCTCCCGGTTATTTTGCTGAAAGTGCATGAACAAATATCCATAGAAAGAACACATGATAGGAATAGATAGAGTTTTTGGAAGAGAAAAAGCAAATGGAGCGTACAGTTGTTCTTTTTTGTGTATAAATAAAATCTGGTTATATGGTGGTACTGGTTATCGAAATGCCGAAATGGAAATCGAAGGATTCATCATACTGATTGGTTTAATTTGTGTTTCTTGTACACCATTACATAGTGGCTAAGACGGATGATCAGAAGGGCGCAGCACTGCATAAAATATGATTTCTACGTGTTCTTCTGGCAGTGAAATTCTTGGCTGGCAAAAGGAGATCTTGGTAATGGGTATTCCAAAAATACAGACTCGCGTATCTGTAAAACATGTCCTGAAAATGGCAAATCTGTTTCGTCTAAATGGCAGTCTCTAACAGTATATTAACCTAACAGTGCAAATGTTCTTTCCTGTCAAGCGCAAAGTATGCTCGTATTTTCCATCACAGAGGGGCGCAACTTCTATAGTCGTTGGTCAAAGTTGTCTTATCAAGTCATGCTCCTAGCGCTGGGTAGTTCACATAGATGTGTATCATTGCACAAATTGCTGAGTGACATGACTAATTGGAAATTATACGTGTTCCTAATTTTCTGCCAACAGTGCTTCGCGATTAGTAGCATATTAGATGGGAAGTATCTTATGGTCGAGTTGAATCCAGCGTGCGGCGTGACCACCCTGACTGCACACGCGCGTCCCCCCCCCCTCTTCATTTTTTACAATCCCTCCACTCTCCCCTCGCAACGCCGACGCGAGCAGCGTCTGCTAGCCTACGCTTCGTCCCCTCTCTCTCCTCGGGGTACCCTTTCCGCGGCGTTTATGCTCTATTGTGGTTGCGCGTCCCCTCCCACGCTCATACGCTCCACCCTCTCTCGCATCGCAACGCTGACGCAGGCAAAGTCTGGTAGCTATTTTTTTACGGTTCGCTCTGCACAACCGTTGTCTGGTCACTCATACATACAGGCACTGGATCTGAACCTCCAAGGCAGTGCTGGTGGGAGATGTCTCGTGTGCGTTGTTGAACAATAAAAATTCTCAGCATCAACGTTAACTAAAAGAGGACAGCGGGCCTTCATGTCCAATCGGAACCTTCTGTCTCTCATTGCCCGATGTCTTCACTCGGCCGTGGAACGGAACGGACGTATTTTTCCACCGCTCCTCCCAGTCCTTTGACGCTTCTATGGGTTTTTGTCCACCGCGCTCTCGTTGACCAGACCTACTTTCGACTTTCACATAAGGACTTTCACAGCCAAATATGTTTAAAGTGTTTCGAAACGTGAAAGTGCTCTTCTCAACAACTTTCTGGTCACCAGGCATGGCCGATGCAGCGGCGTCTCCGTGACACCGCACCGACGCCGCTGCAACTTTCGGCGCTTGGCCGCGTTCGCGCGAACGCCGAGCGCGTTGCAGTGACATTCGGTGTGTGCCTGAGCTACACTGCTTAGGCACGACTTCTCCTGTTTCTACCATTGAATCAGCAGCAATGGATGCTGCAGACATCAACGAATATCTAATGGATCCGGACGATGGTTCTTGGTTCACTGCTACCCGCCGACGCAAGCCAAAGACCGCAACGAATTCCGCACGCGAGCCCTTGCCTGCCAAAAATCAAGTGACCCCGCGGCCACCACCCCTACCTGTACATGACTTAAAGGTGATCTTCCGACCACGAGGAGGCCTTCGCCTCAGTGAATGGGCACATCACGCTTTGGCACGCGCCATCTGCATGACTGCTGGGTTGCCAGGAGAAACAGTCAACAAGCTCCTTTTTCGCATCCAATCGGAACGCAATATAGCGATCGCAAGCACACCAGACGAAACTATTGTTACAAAGTTGCAAGCCGTCACTGCACTAAATCTAGGATCGCAGAGATATAAAATTCAAGCTGATGTAGCCGCTCCTGGCAATTCTTGTAAGGGAGTCATCATCGTCCCCGAGAAGAATACTTCACCCCACCGAACTCCTCGACAACATCTACGCACCCGACGCCGAAGTCTTGCACGCCCGAATGATGGGATCCGCAAACACGGCGTTGATAACTTTTGCAGGCCTTCAAAATCCATGGTATGTTTACTACTACCACGCGGAATACCGGGGCTACATTCACTGACCTCGCAAACAAGTTTGCACAATCTGCCTTGCACTTGGACATCGGGCAGACGTGTGTCCAACCCCGACAAAACGCCAATGCCAAGCATGTGGAGTTGAGACACCAGCGCCGGAGCATGACTGTACAACTCAATGCTTCTACTGCAAGGGTGACCACCCAGCTACGCACCCCAAATGTCCTGCGAGATAACTGAAACCTCCAAACAAGCATTACGTCAAGAAAGCACTGGACGCGAACGCGTTAGCGCCACCACCTACATCACCACCCAAGGGACACTGGCCCAGGTCCAGAACGAGGCGCAGCCAATCCAAGAGCAGAGAGAAGTCTCAGGACAGGGCCTTGGAATCCTTAAACAACGAGCCAGGAACCGCATCCAAAACCAGCACCACCGCCCTGGGACTGATCCCCCAAAAGAACAGAGTCGCGAGTGCGGAGAGACGAGAATCGCCACCAGCCAAGAAGCCAGCGCCCGCTGGACAGACGCCTCCGGCTAAGGTGAGTTGGGCAGTGGGGCCTCCCAGCCTGAAACATTCTTTACCTAATTCCTCCCATCCGCCCTCATCACATAACCACCCCAACGTACCTCTCACATCTAACGCACATAACTGCACTCAGCAAGAGCTGCGAGATGCCCTCACAAACTGAGAGACTCGCTTAAGGCTGAAGTAACCAGGATGATCACCCAGGCAATTAATGATTTCCGTGTAGAACTTAGGGATATGTTAAAGGCCCATACCCAAGCACTTGTAACAGAGCTAAAGCAGCACATACAAGAAAGCTTCGCGTCATTCAGTACAAGGCCCCAATACTCATTGCCACTAGCTACAAACCCCAAAAGTACACTGCCACTTTCGTGCACCCTCTGGATATCGTGTCTCTGCAGGAGACGCATTGCACACCTACCCTCTCGGGCTTCCATACATACACAGATCAACAAACACTATCACTTGCGGCAATACTCGTATCCAAACACTTGGCAACTATAGAACACACACTGACGTCATCCATTCCACATGTGTTTGTTGAAATTATTCCTCAGAAACGCAGTCAGCAGAGCTTGTTTACACTAAACTTCTACAGCTCCCCTAAATCTAGGAGGGACGACTTCGGGTACCTTGTAGCGGAAACGTGCAAGCTAGGAGAACAAGTTGTAGTGGTTGGTGATTTTAATGCCCCACACACGTCATGGGGATTCCTATCGGCCACCCGTGAGGTACCAAATTAGAACGCCTCATCTGCAATCACAGATTTACACTGCTCATAGATCCTCAAGAGCCAACCAGAATCGGAACCGGCGCAACCAGAGATACGTGTCCTGACCTAACGTTTGTATGGGGACTAAGCAATTATAACTGGTCAAATCTACATGAAACGTTAGGTAGCGATCATTGCATAATTTCTACTACACTGCACATCTCCAACCCCCATGCTCCAGAGTGGAAGGTCCGTCTCACTAATTGGGATACATTTAGAAAACAACGTTCTCAGACTGACAACAACGGGAGACCTTTAAATGAATGGCTACATTGTCTGCAAGCTGACCTTGATAAAGCGACCAAGAGGATAAGCACTACAACCGCAATTCCAGGTGTTGACCGGCACCTTCTACACCTGTGGGAAGCACGCAGAAGCCTTATAAAACGCTGCCGTAGGCAGAGACGCAATCGCAAGCTTAAGCTTCGCATTGCTCAACTCACGTTGCAAGCCGAACAATACGCCACAGAGCTCACGAGGAACAATTGGCACAACTTTTGTAAGTCACCTAATGGAACACTAAGCACTGCACGCACGTGGGCCATACTAGGAGCCCTTGTTGACCCGAAAAGTACCAGGTCCTACACGAGCAGTACCATCCAAACACTTCTTCACAAGCAGGATGGGGACGACAACACCATCTTGCAGATGCTTCAAGAAAAGTACATCGCTGCAGGCCCTCAGCCAAAATATAAAAACTACCCATATACAGAGTCAACACCACTGGATGCTGATATCACTGGGTACGAAGTTCGAGCTGCCCTTCTGAATATCAAGCGCAACACAGCGCCAGGGAAAGACAACATCCAATACTCTCTCATACGAAACTTCAACGACGATCTAGAGCAGCTCACGTATTTTTAAAACACTCACTGGAAATCCGGAACGTTACCCCAGGAATGGAGACATGCCGAAATAACACTAATTCCTAAGTCCGCCAAACCCCTAGAGCTTGGAAACATGCGACCAATCTCGTTGACGTCTTGCCTCGGTAAATTAATAGAGCATGTCGTCCTCCAAAGACTGCAACCATATCTTGAAGACCAGGGATTTTTTGCGGACACACTGTTTGGGTACCGGGCCCATCTTTCCACGCAAGACGTACTTCTCCAAATAAAAGAGGAAGTAATGGACAGGCTCCGTTATACGCAAACTAGAGCTCTGCTTGCCTTGGACATCCGCGGTGTGTTTGACAACGTCTCGCATGACCTAATACTGGAGAATCTCGCGTCAACACGCTGCGGACGACGAGTTTACGACTATGTGAAAGCATTCCTAACAAACAGGACGGCCACCATAGGATTAGGCTCTCTTCGCAGTGGCATCATTAAGCTCGTGGGTAAAGGCACGCCACAAGGATCGGTGTTATCCCCGACACTCTTCAACATCGCCATGGCTAAGTTACCGCCTCTACTCGCCACCATTCCAAGTCTGCGACATGCTTTATACGCCGACGACGTCACTATATAGGTCACCAAAGGCTCAGACGAACAAATACAAGATGCCCTCAAAGAAGCAGTAAATACAGTTCAAGCATACGCACGAGCAGGTGGTCTAACGTGCTCTGCAAATACGTCAGAACTTCTATTCATTCGTCGTCCCCAGCGAAAGCCCGACAACAGCCCGCAAATCACAGTCACCTTACAGGACCATGTAATTCCCTGCGTACAGAAACTCCGCGTCCTTGGCCTTCATATACAAGCTGATCTCAAGGCAACGCACACGATGAAAATATTAGAACAGCAAGTTTCTCAAATCACGCATATGATCCGCCGCATCACCAGCATGGACATCAGGAACAAGACATTCTACGTATAGTTAATGCCTGCATTGTAAGTCGCATCACCTACCACGTGCCTTATGAAACTCTAACGCTTGCACAAGAGAGAAGACTGGACATTCTCCTCCGTAGAGCTGTCAAGGTGGCGCTTGGACTACCTACGTACGCATCCACCAACCGTCTACTAACCATGGGTGTACACAACAACCTGAGGGAGCTAACCGAGGCACAACGTAATAGTCAGCTACGAAGACTCCGCAGCACCCAAGTGGGAGAGCGACTACTCGTCAGGCTAGGGTACCCTCCGAATAAATGTGAATACAGCGCACCAGGGAAACAGCTACCCACTGACTTCTGAGCAAGAATTACAGTCGCGCCACTTCCACGCAATATGCACGCTGAACGCAACGCTCAGCGCCGGCGGGCAAGGGTGAAAAACCTCATGCACCTCATTAATCAGTCTCCTCCAAACACTCTTTTATACTGCGACGCCGCTAGACACCACTCCCACAGTTTTACAGTTGGAGCAGTGGTGAACAATGATCACGACGTAGTAGCCTCAATCAGCGTACCTACAAAGAACATATCTGCAGGCGAAGAGTGTGCCGTCGCACTGGCGATTTCCCACGCTGCCATAAACCTTCCTCACGCAGATGTTATTCTAATCTTTACAGACTCAATGGATACCTGCCGTGTCTTCACACGGGGTATTGTCTCACAGCACACACACACCGAATTTTGAATACCACATTCCACACGCCACACAAGTTCAGACTTGTCTGCACCCCTGGGCACGCCTCTCTCCCCGGTCATGACTGTGCTCATGCAGCTGCCCGAGCACTCACTAACCGGGATCCAGAGGAAGAGCTGTCCAACCCAGATGAGGAGGACACAAACACGAAAGTTCTAGGATATGGAGACACTCTCGATTACTATAGACGAGAACGAATTCGGTACCCTCCACCAAACCACACGCTCACACGAGAAGATGCAACTGCGGTGCGTAAACTGCAGGCGAACACGTTTCCGAACCTCTATTTCCTCCACATCCTCCATCCCACTTCTTACCCTGACAAATGCCCTGGCTGTGGAGCGGTACCGACGTTATTTCACGTAACGCTAGAATGTCAGCGTCCGCCAGCCAGGCGCTCTGCCAACTCCTCTCCTATTCCTACCCTACTAGACTGGGAGGCCATGCTGCGTGATGAAAGCCCGAGTGGCCAGCGGGCGCTGGTTCAGCGGGCGCGGGACGCAGCAGCGGCTGTTGGAGCTCTGGACTGAGAGCCCCACCCGACATTTTTCCATGCTTGAAATAAAAAGTTTCTCTCTCTGTCTGTCTCTCTCTCATTGCCTATTAGCAGTAATTGGCATGTACGAGAAGGGAATACCGGCCCATCGCTGCTTGCTTTTCGCCTCCCCAGACTTCTCTCCTGTGCAACGCCGCGAGGAGCGCGAGCGTTACTGGCGCCGCGTAGCATACGCGTAAGCTCACGCAGCTTCGCATCTACATGTGATTTCCTTTAACGATAGCTGACGTAATTATTTTATTTACGTGGATGTGAGGATGTGAGCATGTTAGCATAGCTCGCTGTGCTGTAGGCGCTGTACTCTCAACGCTTTTTTTTTTGGCAACGACTGCTCGTCCTTCGTCCTTCACTAATGACAGATCCCGCATTACGACTGATTCCTTCCTGCTCGCAGGCGAAGATACTTTAAAAATAGGAATCGGGTAGGAGGACTTAGTTGACAGCATTATTTTCCCATGCCTCCATGGTTCATAAGGTTTTGTCTCATTTCTAGCAATCACGTTCTATCAGCAGCCACGCGTGAGCTAAGAAAGTACATTGAAACAGCCAAGTGAATGCTCAAGTTGAGTGAGACATGATCATGTGATTCATGTTTAGCAAACTTATCACACTTAGTCGCACCTCATGGGCCTCATGTTCAGAAATCTCACCACACCTATTCAAACCTCATGGACTTCATGTTAGGCAGACTTTTCCTACCTATTTGTTATGGGACATCTGTAAGTGGCCACGACCACCCTCAGTTTAGCCTTATTACCATGATAACTGTTTTCAGTGACTGTGCGAAAGCACGTCTATATTGAACGGCTTCCTTCAATAGTGGTTTTGTGAACACGTGCTCTTGGAATCGTAACAATAGCGACGCAATTAGAGATTTATCTTCCTCAAATCAATTCGTCTCTGATCACCGCCTTACGTCTTTACTTCGCAGTACTGGCTGGGACTGCTGCTCAAGGCCATCTTGTGCGTGAATTTGGTGATAGCGGCCAGTACCGTGCTGCTCGTCTAGTATCCAGTTGCATAACACCACCTCTCTTACCTGTGCGGCACGGACAGCCTTGTTGTTATTATTTAGCAGGTTGCACTGACAAATACTTACTGGTGTTTTTCAATGGGTACACTTTCTCTCCTTTTAGATCTACACCACCGGACAGAGCATGTATGTGCTTCTTGACGAGAAATACTTCAAAGCGAATGCGTTAGTAACATGTTATTCATTTTCATGTTTACACCATGTTGGAGTTTTCTTTATTTACGGATTCCTGTTGATTAAAGTTAGGCGAGACCCACTGCACCGTGGCGCGATAGCGTTTCCGGAATACATCGCAAGAGAAAACACAATTTTTGTAAATGCTCCGAACATACTCTCTATATGACATGCATGACACAATAAATTTATGCATCGATGGTGAGGCGTTTGTGTTTATATATAGGTAGCTTAAAACAGGGATGATACGATCACGGCTTGTGCGAAATTCGGAGTAACAAAAGTCCTTCTGCGGTGAAGGTCAAGGTCCATTAACCTGCAGTCTAAAGGAGTATGGTTCTTGCGATCCGAATTTAGCCCCATGACGTTTCACACGAACGCACGCTAGCGGACAAAAACGAACAGGTGCTGCCGCCAATGTCGTGGACTACACAATGGCACACAGTTGCGGGAAGCCAAGAGTGGTGTGCGCATAAACCTTAGCGGCCTTAAATGTGCCTTTTTTGTATTCTCGTTTGTATTGCAGATGGCGCTGCCGTCACGTTATTTCCTTTTTGTCAACGCGTCGAAGCGTGCTGCAGTGCTCGCGGCAGCGCCATTTGTGTTCACACGTGCTTGTCATGTCGATGCAAGCTATCTTCTCACAATCGGACGTCGGAAAAAAGACGGACGGCCGAAATAGGAAGCAGAAGTTATCGGCAAAGGCGCCAGGCATCACAACGTCAACGCGGACGATCGTTGGGGACATGCACACCTGCCGATTCTCCTGTTTTCTTGGGAGACTCCCGATGTTCAAGCAAATGTTCCAGTTTTGTTGTCACAGCCGGGTGTCTCCCGAAAAACAGCCCCAACACCCCCATGATGAAAAGCAAAGTCGTTCTGAAGCCTTGCGGCCTTCATCTATCGCGTGCAAAGGAAAGCGCGTCTTGAATTGTTTTTCCAGTAGTACTTTTGTGTCGTACGAAAGAGCGTACACAGGTTAGGAAGGAGCTACTAGTAGCCTCGGATCCTAGCCCATCAAGTTGTTGAACTACCCTCGCGCGCAGGCACCGTGTATTTGGCGCTTCCAGTATGATCCCTCACGTCTAAAACTTTTACTGGCAGCGATTCGGAGCTGTCCATGAGGTTGCTAATGACCTTGAGAAACAATAAATGAAAAATAAAAATTTTCACTAGCTTTCTTTTGTCGCATACTAATTTTGCACATTTTCTTGTGACATGGTGAGATTCTATAGCGAGTCTTTACCTAGGTAAGTATGCTGTACTTTGGAAACTAAATACGCATTTGTTGTGGTGGCTGTTTTGTAATTATATTGCGTACAAGTATTTTGAACGGCGCGACCGCAAAGCTGACTTGGTCACATGTGACGCCCAAAAACTAGATAGCAACAAAAATAATGCAATGTTTTTATACAGAAGGGTAGATGAGCCAACGAGATTTTAAAAAGTAAACTGAGTCTTTTTGAGAAAAGTATCATATTGAGAGCTTAGGAATTTTCGGTAAACCTCAAGTTTCGCCATTTATGTGGTGTAAAACGAAAACTCCATCACACCGTGAGAATTGCTTAAAAAAAGCGCAAGCATCAAGTTATTACGTGCCAAGTTTCACTAAGTTGTTTGGAGGAATATTTATTTGGAATGCAGACATTTTGTGCGCTCTGCATTGCTTTTTTTTTCTATAAAGCATTTTAATGCATAAAAAAAGTAACTCAGAAGATACCATTTTATTTGTTGTTTTTGACTAAGAAGCGCACAGTTTTTTTTTACTTCGGTGCGCCTAAAGTTGAAAAATCTCGAAAGTGGTTGAAAAACGTATCTCGCCACCAAAATTTTAATTTGTTTTAGATGAGCGCATTTTTTTCCCACAAAAGTGGCTCTCAAGCCATCGTTCCGGCTGCATTGCCTAAGCTCGCAGTTAGTTTCAAATTTCATCACACTCGGGAACGGTTATCAGGACCTCGGTATTCAGCCTCATCCGGACACACCTTTGAGTCAGTTTGGGTGACCGGTATTAACATAACGTTGTATTCCTTGCGCTATATCTCGTTCAAAATTGACCTGTACATGAGGTGTGGGAAGGACCGCTTATAGCTGCTCCTTTCTGCCGTCTATTATTGTAGCGAACTCGGCCTTAATCGAATGCCGTGGAGCGCCAGCAAGTGATTGGACCCACGAAGGCTACTCGGGGCGAGAGAAAAGGATTTAGAGCTAACTGCTTCGCAAAATAGCTTCGCGCCGCTTCAAGATAGTGGTTTTGTGGTTCGCAATGAATCGATTCAAAACATTCATGCAACGTTATGTTTTTCAATCAGCACACAGCGTCTTACTACGAAAAAATCGCACCATGCCCACGGAGTGAATGATGAGTGGAAAAGGCTGCGGAGGTAGATCGGTAAACCGCGAATCCTCCGTAAGTCTTACCCGGTTAATCGTCATGTAAATACATGAAAAACATTTTGTGCGCGTTTCACCGCCGCTTTGCGGGCTCTCCGCTCAGATTTTTCTTGCCGGTGCTTCCATGAAACTTCAGCTCCACGGGCCCTCACCTGTAAATCTTGACGGCGAGCATGCGCTGCAACCGATTTCCGAGCACTCCACTGTGCCGCCTTGTCTTCGTATCTACTACTTAAGTGGCGCTGTGTGTATATGTCCTTGGGATTAATATTATATAGCAGGATGGCGTCAGTGGTTTTCACAGAATATCTGCGGAGTGAATAATAATGAGTGGGGCGAAGGGTGCGGCCGTCAATCTGTGTGTCCGACGGTCCATCCGTCCATGCTACCATCTATCCGCTCACGCTTCCATCCATCTGTAGGTGCGTGCTTCTGTCCATGCCTCCGGGTGTTCATCCATCTGTCTTTCCATGCATGCTTCCAGCCGTCCATCTGTGTGTCCATCCACCCGTGCGTGCGTGCGTCCGTGCTTCCGTCTGTCCATCCGTTCACCCGTGCTTCTGTCGGTCCATGCTTCCGTTCACCCATGCGTCTGTCAGTGAGTCCGTCCATCCATGTGTCCGTTCGGGCGCACGGACAGATGGACAAAGGGACAGAGACACGAGCGCATGGACGTACGCATGGACGAGCGCACGGACAGAAGCTCGGATGAACTGACGAATGCATGGACGGACGGATGGACGGAAGCAAGAACGAAATAATAGACAAAAGCACGGACGATTGGACAGACGAACGCATGGGCGGACGGGCAGAAACATGGACGCACGAACGGACGGATGGACGCTTTTCCCCACTCATCATCATTCACTCCGTGGATGTGCTGTGATCTTTTTCTTGTTAAGAACGCACACGAGAAATCTCCCACCGGCCCCAGCAAGGGATGATTCACCTAAATAAAGGGGGGGGGGCATGGAAAGGACCCGCACGCACTGCACTCAGGAGGGTCGCGACTGACCGGTCTGACCTAAAGTCTGATCTCATTTCCTCGACGCCTTTGTTGGCAGTACGCTATCTAGTGAGCGTTGTTGGAATCACCGCATGGGATGATGTGAGCAGCGACAGGAGAAACATACATTGGCAACACTGGTGTACACGCCCGACAGTACCGCCGGACAAGGTGCGAGTATAAGAAGCTTGCCGAGCAGACTCCTGAAATTGTGACAAGTTTTATGATTGGCTTCCATCGGGATAGTCGATTCCTTCGCGTAACGTGGGCGTCTACAACAAATGATGCAAAAAGTCATAACTTTATGACGTCATCATGGCGTTACAGCTCTGCGCAATTTGTAATGTCATTTTGGCGTCATCGAGAGGCTGCTACGGCGTCATCGTGGCGTACCGTAACACAATGGGATACTGCGAGAAGGGATCGAATCCCGGCTGCGGCGGCTGCGTTTCCGATGGAGGTGGAAATGTTGTAGGCCCGTGTGCTCAGATTTGGGTGCACGTTAAACAACCCCAGTTGGTCGAAATTTGCGGAGCCCTCTACTACAGCGTCTCTCATAATCATATGGTGGTTTTGGGACGTTAAACCCCACAAATCAATCAATACTGCGAGAAGCTGTCATACCGCGACACAGTTGATTAGTAAAAGATTGGCAGATATAGGAGGCAATGCTGCATAACCACGTCAAGTGTTGAGAGTTGCTCCAATCCTGGAGGGGCCTTCAAGACCTCGTTAAATACGGAAAGCTGTTGGTACAATAGAATTTAATTAATGCAATTGAGTCAAAAGAAAAGGAAAAGAAGGTGGTTATTGACTTCGATTTGCTTAGGCGAATGCAAAAGGTACTGTGTGACTACAATCTATCATCATCATTATCATCCTCATCATTATTAGCCTGACTCTGCTCACTGCAGGGCAAATGCATCTCTCATGTTTCACAAATTAACCCGGTCTTGTGTTTTCTCCTGCCACGTTATCCCTTTGACAAGTCTGCCCTAAAGTCTGATGGAATGAAATGAAAAACTTTATTTGAATGAAAAAACTTTATTTGAATGAAAAAACTTTGTTTACCTAAAGTCTGATCTCATTTCCCGACGCCTTAGTTGGCGTTGGAATCTCATGGGCCTACTTAACTTTCAGTCTTCCCTCCGTATGTTTGCCTTATTTGGAAATTCAGTCCGTTACCCTTAATTTGGTAAGCCTCCAGGTATCTGCTTCGTAGGTAAGTACCAGCAAGATACCGCTGTATATACCTTTCTATTGGGGGTTCCAATAATTGTTGCGACTCTTAAAACATCTTTGCGCTTTGTGCACATTCTACCTAGCCCTCGTAAGCGCATCTAAACTTTTCTTTTTCTACATTTACACCATTACTTCAAGAACCCCTTTTTTAATCATACTTGCAATGTGGTAAACTGATTATGAATGTATAAATAACCTTTCTTCCTTTCTTCTAGTTATTAGTTTCTTTAGTAGTCGTTAATGATGACGATACTGATGTACTACGTCACCGGCTTACACTCATGCAGTGGAAGTGACCAAGAAATTGTCAAATTTTAGAAAATGAATATATGAATTGTATGACTTTTGAGAAATTACATAAATATGGCTAATGAAAATTATAGAATAATTGACAACAAGAACTTCTCAATTTAGAATGATAACCATTATGAGTCAAGTGAATATTTTTAGATGATGAAGCTGGCATCCCTGTGATAGCCGTCGAACGAGGATGAAGTGTCCTTGTCACCTTCATGATGACATTTTTTTGCCATTAACAGTTGATCATGGACGAACTTTTAAAATAAATTTTGTTGAATAATCTTTCAATAATCGGCTGCATTAGGAAAGGAACACTTTAATTTACAAGTCATTTCATGTGAAATAATTAACGCCTAAGTAATTTCGGATATTGCTTTTTTTAGACTTCATAGGAAATACATCAAACGTACTTTTGATGATTTTTGCATCTACACAGTGACTACACAGTCCAAATATTGACTTCCTCTTATTTTGTACACATTTGCTTATCCGCTTTTTCTGATGATCTTGCTGATGAATCCACAACCGCAACAGTCCAAATACTGACATTGTCACCCTTTATTTAGATCACACTTCTTCCTTGTCTTTCTTTTTAGGGGCGAAGCTCCTTAAAGCGGTACCCGTTCGTCCCTCGTTGTAGTAGTAGTAGTAGTAGTCGTAGTGTGTAACCACTTTTAGATTTTGACCTCAAAAGAGGTACCGGTGGGAGATTTCTTCTGTGCGTTGTTGAACAATAAAAAAAAATCGCAGCGTGCACGTTAACTGAAAGC
The DNA here is from genome assembly GCF_043290135.1 of Rhipicephalus microplus. NCBI lineage: Eukaryota > Metazoa > Arthropoda > Arachnida > Ixodida > Ixodidae > Rhipicephalus > Rhipicephalus microplus. Next base: position 96,034,441 of record NC_134702.1, on the reverse strand, counting down.
CGAATTCTTCGGTCTCTCATTACCCCTTAGCAGCCATTGGCATGTACATTGAGCACTATCTGACAAGAGAGGGTTGCTACGTTATACTCGCTGGGTGTAACCTCCTTGGTTTTTGAAAAGTTTAGCTAGCGTTGGGTCACAGTGCCATGAATACAGTGAACTAGTATATACCATGAACTCGAGGTGGTTAAAGGTGGGAAGTAGACACGAAGCGCAAGCCGTCAGAAAACGTGCGTGTACCTCCTTCGTTCAGTCCTTGGAATGTCCGCTGGACATTCCAAGGACTGACGGTGCTTCTATATGAGGAATATATGATGAAAGATGCGAGATGGTAGTACTTGGAGTGTTGAATAGGTGGACGAACGGCCACACAGACAGCCATCCATACGTCCGTGCATAGACGGACGGATGGATGGCTGCACGGACGGATGGACGCATGGGACGTGCGGACGCATGAACAGACGCACGCACGGACGGGTGGATGAACGCACGGGCGGCCACACAGACGCACGCATGGACGGACGGAAGCAAGAATGAATGAACGGACGGATGCTTCGCCCCACTCTCCATCATTCACTCCATGGATATGCTGCCATTTTTTTTCAATTTTTGCACAGCATAGATGGTTACCTTAGCTGATACTTTTTTTTCTAATAAATCGTCTCACTCTTTCTGTGTTTTATTCCTTTTATTCATTTGACGTTGCAATCGACAGTGTGGCCAACCCCCTTCGTGGGTTTTGAGATACTTTCCCCGAGGCTAGGTGTTGGGAACCTTTGTGGCGATAGGCCAAGTTGCATGAAGCCAATTTGGCAGCCAACAAAAAAGAGTGGGTGGCTTCACAGGCAATGACAAAAAAATTTGGCCAATTGACAAATGTACAATACTGCAATAAAAATTGCTTATTTTCAGCACAAGTGTACTATGGTTGCAATTTAAAAACACCAGTTGGAATGTCAACTGGAAGTGATCATTCTCTGTTCCTTACTCACCTCTCTTCAGAGAGAAACTGCCAACGTGGGTCTTCTGTGCCGAGAGGAAAAGGGGGAGGGGGAGTCCCGACAGCGTGCCGTGCCGCAGGTTTTCAACCCCTTCACCAGGTCACCAGGTCACCAGGTGGTTGCGGTGTCATCATATTGCCGCATTCAACCTGCAGAGGAGAGCTCGCACAGCCAGAGAAGACGAAGCTCTTGCCCGGTCCTCTTTACGAGCGCCTTTCATTTTTAATTAAAGTGAGCTCTTCAATATCGACCTCCTGCTGTGTCTGCGTCGTGACACTGGTGGAGGAGCTGGGTACATGTCCAGGACACCTTCCAACAGCCCAGGATCTAGTCCACAAAGACTTCCGCTCGTCGAAACACCCGTTCACCGCGCCAGCCGCCGCCTGTTAGGCCTGAGCCCAGAGTTCAGTCCTTCGACGGAAAACATGACCCTACCGGGAAGCAGTTGCCCCACCATGACGAGCCCAAGCATGACACAGGTGACTGGTTTCACCCCTAAAACTCCTGTGGACTTCCATGGCAACTCATATGAGGACGCAGATGACTGGCTTGAGGAGTTCGAGCGCACAGCCAACGTTAACGGGTGGAACGCCGCACAGAAGTTGGGGTACGTGTATTTTCCTCTTCAAGACGGGGCTCGCACGTGGTTCACGAATCGCGTGTGGTCAACGTGGGACGAGTTCCGGCGGAAGTTCCTGGACACCTTCGCAAACACCGAAAGGCGGGAGCATGCACAACGACTCCTTGAATCACGGATTCAAAAGCCCAACGAGTCTGTTGCTATGTTTGTTCTGGACATGGCTCGTCTCTTTCATCGAGCTGATCCCGACATGTCCGAGAACAGAAAGATCAGCCACCTCATGCGTGGTGTTAAAGAGCAGCTGTTTGCTGGTCTCGTACGGAACTCACCTTCAAACGTCGACGAATTTTCAAAGGAGGCGACCGCCATAGAACGCGCCCTACAGCTACGGTACCGCCAGTACGACCGTCCAAACAACAGCGGACAAATCAGCGCAACCGCCGTGACCACGGTGACTCCTGACGAGCGTTCTTTGCGTGACCTGATACGCGAAATTGTGCAAGAAGAGGTGAAGAAGCTCGCCGCCACACCAAATGACTGCGCGATTGCGTCGGTCACAGAAGTTGTTCGCCAAGAAATAAGGCAAGCGCTTTCACTTCCCGAGCCGAACACTGAAATAGTTAGGCCAACATATGCAGATATTCTCCGTTGACAGCCTAGATCTAACGTGCCGCCACCTCAACAGTACCACCAGCAACAGCCGCCGACAGTGCCTTGGTACTACAGGGAAACGTCGACGCCGATGCGACCCCCACTCCGCAAAACCGACATATGGCGTACCCCTGACTACAGGCCCCTGCGCTTCCATTGTGGGGAAGCAGGCCACTTCGTGCGGTATTGTCCTCATCGCGTTGCCGGGTATCAAAGATTTCCGTCCACTACCCCTCGGCGCTATTTCGACGGAAGACGCAACGTTGAAACGAGCGCGACGATCCCGCGAGACTTTTCTCCTGGGTTCCGGTCACGCTCGCCCTCCCCAGGTCATTTTCCCCGATCTAATAGAGGTAGCACCATGGACATGGCGAGAGGAAGGTCTCCCAGTCCACGCCGGGGAAACTAAAAGCAGCGACCTTAAGGGGGAAGGTTGCGAATTGCCGAAGATTTGAAAATCCCCCATTGCCGCCGCATGAAGTGCCACACATTTCGAATGAACCGACGAAAGACAAGATTGTCACCGCCGACATTACACTTTCAATTGACGGTCACGACGTGACCGCATCGGTCGACACTGGTGCGGACTTTTCAATAATGAGTGCGAATCTGGCCGACCAACTCAAGAAGGTAAAAATGGAATGGACGGGGCCGCAAATTCGAGGAGCCGGAGGCCAGCTGCTGACACCTACCGGAAAGTGCACCGCACGAATCAAGATCGGGGATTCATCATTCGTGGCAACCTTCATTATTCTTTCTGAGTGTTGTAAACAGGCCATCTTGGGTATGGATTTCCTGTGGGAGTACGGTGCCATTATAAATATACCGGACGGTGTACTGACCTTCTCAGCGGACCATAGTGCAGCGCTGCAGCGCAAGCCCATGCGCGTGATTGACGACGTGACCATGCCACCGTTGTCATGCCGCCTCGTCTCTGTCACGTGTAACACGCAGCATAGTGGAGAAGGTGTCGCGGAACAAATATCGACGCTTTTACTCTGTCGAGGAATCGCTATTGCCAGAAGTCTCGTCAGTGTAGTGTCTGGGCAAGCAGAGGTCCTGTTGACAAACTTCAGCAACGAGCGTCGACACATTGCAGAGGGTACCACAGTTGCATACTTCGAAGAAATTGTAGAATTCCGCGAGTGCTTCGCAGTACAACAGGCAGAGACGCCGGCCGCTTCAACACCACTGCCTGTCGACGTGAGCACAGATTTCTCGCCAGCGCAGAGGCAGAGTCTTCTAGATATTCTCGGCCAGTTTGAAGATTGTTTTTCGTCGACCTCGAGAGTAAATCAAACGAAGCACCGAATTATAACGGAAGAGACGGCAAGACCAATTCGACAAAACCCATACCGCGTGGCACCGAAAGAACGGGAAGCAATCCAAGAACAAGTCCAGAAAATGCTCAATGATGACATCATTCAGCCGTCAAAAAGCCCTTGGGCATCACCGGTAGTGCTAGTTAAGAAGAAAGACGGCAGCTTACGCTTCTGTGTGGACTACCGCAAGCTGAACCGCGTGACAAAGAAAGACGTATACCCACTACCGCGTATTGACGATTCACTTGAAAGGCTGAGGCATGCACGCTTCTTCTCGTCGATGGACCTGAAAAGCGGTTATTGGCAAATCGAGGTCGATGAGCGGGACAGAGAAAAGACTGCTTTTGTTACGCCTGACGGGCTTTTACGAGTTTAAAGTCTTGCCCTTCGGATTGTGCTCAGCCCCAGCAACATTTCAGAGACTGATGGATACCATCCTATCAGGCCTTAAGTGGCACACGTGTCTGGTATACCTCGACGACGTCATTGTTTTCTCACCAACAGTCGAGGAACATCTAAGACGGCTGCTATTAGTATGTCGAGCAATACGGTCCGCTGGCTTATCGCTGAAACCTGAGAAATGTCATTTCGGTTTCAAGGAACTCCGATTCTTAGGACATGTGGTGAGCCATGAAGGTGTTCGTCCGGACCCCGACAAGATCGACGCCGTCCGAAAATTTCCGGTGCCAACAGAAAAGAAGGCCGTAAGACGTTTTCTTGGCCTTTGCGCCTACTACCGCAGATTTATCACCAATTTCTCGCACATAGCGTCGCCCTTAACGCGCATAACGAGAGACGATGTTCCATTTTTATGGGGCGAAGAGGAACAAGCAGCATTTGACGGTCTACGACAGCGCCTGCAGACACCCCCTGTGCTTGCTCACTTTGACGAGGACGCTCCAACAATGATCCACACTGATGCCAGCAACGTAGGTTTAGGCGCTGTACTCGTCCAGTGGCAAGACTCAGCCGAGAGAGTGATTGTATATGCAAGTAGGACGCTTTCCCGTGCCGAGTCCCATTATTCCACAACAGAAAAGGAATGTCTTGCTGTAGTATGGGCAGTTCTGAAGTTTCGCCCATACCTCTACGGCCGTCCCTTCCACGTAGTCAGCGACCACCACTCTCTTTGCTGGCTGACCAACTTGAAGGACCCATCCGGTCGGCTAGCGCGCTGGAGCTTACGCCTACAAGAATTCGATATGACGGTCGTCTATAAGTCGGGACGACAGCACTCTGATGCTGATTGCTTATCCAGGTCGCAAGATGATGTCTCAGAAGATGATGACATGGCATTTTTAGGAGTGGTCGACACGGTCACCATTTCGTCTAAGCAGAAAGAAGACAGTGAGTTGCTCCCTGTTATTAATTTTCTTAACGTCCAGTGTACAAGCGTTCCCAAGATATTTGCAAGGAGCCTGCCATCATTCTGCTTGCGCAGTGGTGTCCTATACAAGAAGAACTTTGCCCCCAGCGGAAATGCCCACTTACTTGTCGTCCCGACATCCATTCGCGATGAGATCCTGAGCGCTTGCCACGATGAGCCAACCTCCGGCCACCTCGGATACACGCGCACATTGGCCAGAATCCAACAAAAGTACTACTGGCCGAAGCTTCCAGGCACTGTAAAGCATTACGTCCGCACGTGTCTCGATTGTCAACGACGAAAATCGCCACCTTTAAAACCAGCCGGATTGTTGCAACCAGTTCACGTGCCAACCATGCCTTTTGCACAAATCGGAATGGATCTCCTTGGACCATTTCCGACTTCGCACACTGGAAATAAGTGGGTAATTGTCGCTATACGGACTATCTTACTCGCTATGCAGAAACAAAGGCTTTATCAAGTGGAACCGCAGTAGAAGCGGCACGATTTTTCATTGAAAATATCGTTCTGAGGCATGGTGCTCCTAGAATTATAATTACAGACAGAGTTACCGCTTTCACGGCCATGCTCCTCAAGTCAGTGCTTGATTTGAGTGGAACAGCGCATCGAAAAACTACCTCCTACCACCCACAAACCAACGGCTTAACAGAACGCCTCAACAAGACAATTGCTGATATGCTTAGTATGTACATCGACGTGGATCATAAAAATTGGGACGACGTTCTACCATACGTGACGTTTGCTTATAATACGGCGCAGCAGGAAACTACGCGGAGCACGCCATTTAGTCTTCTTTATGGCCGTGAAGTGACGACAATGCTTGATGCCATGCTGCTGCACGACTGCGAGGATACAGAAACGGATGTTCAAGCCTTTACCCAACTAGCTGAAGAGGCACGGCAGCTAGCACGCGTGCGAATCGCCCGACAGCAGAGTTATGACACACAACGTTATAACCTGTGACACCGATACGTCACTTATCAACCAGGCGAGAAAGTGTGAGTCTGGAGCCCTATTCGCCGACGCGGCTTTTGTGAAAAGTTATTGAAGAAGTACTTTGGTCCCTACAATGTTATACGGCGCCTAAGTGACGTGAATTATGAGGTCATCCCTGACAGTTCCTCGCAAGCTCAAAAATCTGAAATCGTACACGTTGTGCGGATGAAGCCATATTGCAGTGAGCCAGTTGCGTAATACGTCAACTACATACACCGCGTATTCTGTAGCCGAGCATCGGGTCGATGCTCTTCCTGGAGGGAGGTAAATGCCGCATTCAACCTGCAGAGGAGAGCTCGCACAGCCAGAGAAGAAGACGAAGCTCTTGCCCGGTCCTGTTTACGAGCGCCTTCATTTTTAATTAAAGTGAGCTCTTCTATATCGAACTCCTGCTGTGTCTGCGTCGTGACAATATGAAAGAAACAAATAACTAAAAAATGGATGCACTTTCCTACTGTAACTATGCCGTGGTAAAGAAGCAAAACATTGGGCTTGCGAGAAATTGTGAGTCATTATCGTCTCTCCCTCACTACTACAGCTTTCACCATAACCAATATTACTGGAGTAGTGAGTGAAAGGCCCCCCAGTAACCAGCAAACCTCGCGTGCTTTCTTGTACCCTTCCGTGAAAAGGAAAAAAATCTGCACGTGAGCAGCTTGTTTCGTGGCCTGGTATAGAAGAAGAAGTGAATTCATTCCCGGGCGCCATGTCGGACTCCAGCAAGGCCTCACCAAAGGACGTCGAACGTGAGAAGTTGCGTCAAAAGCTAACGCCGAGGCACCAATTTCATCGTAAGTAATGATTTCTCTTTTCGCTCGAGTCGTTAGAGCAAGTGGTTGTAACATTGAAAACTTAGTAAAGGAACTGAAGGATTGGGTGTGTCGGTACACGGTCGAGAGGGCAAATCAGCGCAACCGAAAGGAGGAGACCGAAGAGAGCACACAGAGCGATGAAGTTCCAACAATTTATTGTTGGATAACAATTAGAAGCTCAGCGCTAATAATATTATTACTATTATTTAAAAATACTGCAGGCCCTACTCGGGCCCAAACAGGCAGGAGTGCGAATATCAATAAAAAAAGAAATACCCACAATAAAGCTTAGAACTATCGACAACTTAAGTAGTAAACCACAATTAACAAGGAAAATAAAATTAACAAATAAATATGCTTCGCAATAACAAACAGTAAGAAACACAAATTTCAAAAACACGCACGTAGAATATTTCAACACATGAGATGGACGCTATGCATAAAAAGTGAACGCCAGAATCAACTGCAACAGAGCTGTTAAGCATACACAACGTGAAATATCAAACGAAAAGCTATTTAAAGACACAAAAAAATATTCAGCTGCGTTAGCGTTTCCTACTTCTTCGGGTAATTTATTTCATTGCGATATAGCATGTGGAAAAAGGAAATACTGATGTATATCAAAATTACTAAACGGCTGCTTGATTGTTTTGCTATGGTTTGCACGACCAAACCACATGGGGGGCTCAGTTATGTAGTTTTCACGTGGTATTTTGATTGATAGAATGATTATTTGATTGATTGATTGATTTGCGGGGTTTAACGTACCAAAACCTCCATAAAATTATGAGAGACGCCGTAAAGGAGGGCTTCAAAAATTTCGACCACCCGGGGTTCTTTAACGTGCCCACAAATATGAGCACACGGGCCTACAGCATTCCCGCCTCAATCGGAAATGCAGCCGCCACCGCCGGGATTCAATCGCGCGACCTGCGGGTCAGCAGCCGAGTACCTTAGCCACTAGAGTATACAGTGGCGGGGCACGTGGTACTTTGTAGTGACCTTGGTACACCTGATATAAAAATTTCAAGCTCGATACAGTTCTGCGATGAGCTAGTTTTTTTTTCTCAATTTGGCCCTATCGCGAAGAAACGACACACTGAAACAACGTGAGTATGTAGTGTATATATAAGCCTCGAAGCCAAGTTTTGTTCTCTGATTTCCGGATCAAGTACTTTTGGTGTGGGCTGCAGATCAGATCCGCATATTCTAATATCGGGAATGCACCGCGGTGGAAGGTCTAACCTGCCGACCTGAAGGTCGCAAGTTGTAGCGCGAATGCTCGGAAGTTTGTTAGATGATATAACTAGGCCAACTTTCAGCACTAGAACGACTTCACGTAATTCTGAATCACTGCGACATTTGTCGGGAAACCTGACAATAACTTCGTGTTTGCTTTACGCAGATACAAGATCGTGGGACCTTCTCGGCTATTTCGTGCCACTGTACCTCTCCCCGTTTCTCTACTTTGGCGGAAAGGTAAGTCGATTTGTGGAAAACTTAATTACATCTCGCCACACGCTTTACGCGGTGCCAACACTTTGAAGAAAAACGTACTCGCAGGTGAACGTCTTTTTTTCTTTTAGTGGAAAAAGTGAAGGTGATATGCAATCTAAACAAATGTGGATCTGAAGTATCAAAGTAACATGACAACGTTTGAAATCGCTTCATTTGCGTAAGAGATTCTTCACTTAATTTGCAGGACGCTGAAGTAGCTTAACCATGAGGTTTCGTGAAGGAAGCGATAAAGTAGTTTGCAGTTCAGATTAAAAATATCGAACGCGATGACGTCTAATAATCATAAGGGCAAGCTGGACAAGTTGGTAATTAAACATAATTTTGCTCAGCGTAGTGTGACTCAGACGGATGAATAAAAACTAACAAACGCAGATAAGCTCTGACTGACAAGTCTTTTTCCCTTCACAAGCATGCATTTTATAAGTACAAAAAGATGATCAAGTTGCGCTTACATGTTGCGAAAGGATTTCATTAATTTATATCATTCAAAAATCGCACTTCATTTTGCAGAGAAGTCGAGGCCTGTTGTCAGTCAGTGCTTGTCTGTGTCCGTTTCTTTTTGTCTTCTGTCCGGGTCACCCTACTTACGGCAAAATTATGTTTAAAGCGTTGAAGAGCTCGTTTTGGTGAAATTTGGGTGTCGGCGTCGTTAATTGTAAGCAAAAAATCGGCGTTGCGCGGAAGCGAGAAAGCGCGATGAATAGAAATAATAAAAGTCATTTTGTATGAGCTGCAATCTAACTCAAGTGAAGCTACGCCAGCGCTCAAAACTGTTTCGGTAAAAAAAAAAGAAAAGTTGATCATATCCGTGCAAAAGTAAAAAAAATAACAGTGAAGCTGGTTAACCTTAGGGGCTTACCCCGACTTTTTTGGTTGATGTTAGGTCTTTTCTTGGTGTGGACAAAATAGAGTGGAACCACAGCCTTTCCCAGACCATGCAAGAACGTCCAATCTACAGCGACAAAACTAGCGTGTAAAGCTGGCTGTGGCACCACCAGTAGAAAGCGCTGGTGTTTCTTAGCTCGTACTCGGCTTGCGTCACGCCGGGAAACTCGACCCGGCGTTTGAGCGGACTGTCTTCACCGGATGGCGCGGCTGATAAGCTATGGCGACAATAGTTTTTTGTAGATACCCAAAAGATATTAAAGTTCCGCAACAAAGTCGAGGTGCCCACCGAGGATATGGCTGGCCAATGAAAAGGCGATGCAAAAGGGACCGAATCGTGCTATCGCCTTTTGCTTTTGAAGAAGCAGCTCAGTAGTTCTACTACCTTCTTGTCGCTACCTTCGGGTTATACCAGTATTAAACCTACTATACTTAAGCGCTTTCTCGAATAAAATGCACCAGTTTTTGGCAGCACCTCTTTCCGTGTTCTTTATGCGGTGACGTCGCTTTTTGCATGCTTTTTCACGTCCTGAGTCATGTGTTTATTGAAAGAATTTGAAATAACCATAACGAATGATTTGTTGACTTCCCAGCAGAAACAACTCCTGCTTCAATTCGTTCTTTTTATTGCTTCGTTTGCCGGGCCACCATTGCAGGGCGCCTACCTTTATGGGGCCTTTCTCCCGTTAAGCTGGTGGCTGGTGGGCACACTGCCCAAGGCTCTTGCGGGGTTCGTGCCCGTGGTGCTCCTGCCGCTGCTCCGTTTGGAAGCGGACGACAATTTCGTTGCACGCTACTACTCTGTGAGTTGATCGATTTATGCCGAACGCTCTAAACTCAATAGCTGCGCCATGTCTTCAAATATTTTTCTAAATTTTTTCTACTGACATTAGCGTTAGCTCAATATTTCCTCAGGCCAACTCTGCATGTACAGTTTACCCTTTCGTTGAGGAGCCTTGAATGTGCAGCGATTTCAGGCTCAGCAATGCGCATATTGCGATAGCAATTATATGGGCACATTCGACGCGTCTTTCCCGTCACCATCACGTTCCGCATAAAGGCCAAATTGATAAGGTACCCCACGCATCGTAGGTTTTAACCGCACGTAGAAGCGCACGATCGGCGGCGACGAAAGCAGCTGAAGCAGACATCAAACGAGCCGGCCCATTTCTCTGTAGTTCGGAGGAAGCATGCGATGACATCATAGCCCGTTTATTCATACACCATCAAATGCTGTCAAAACCGAGTGAAAACACTGCACCCGCCTTGATGAAGCATGAAATGATGTGGAGGAGGAGGGATCGGTGGTGTCATTAAAAGTGTTCGTGGTGGGGGATGGAAAGGGGGCCTAATGTCAGTTGCTTCAACTCTGCTGCGCACACAGCCTGTGAACCGAGATATCATGACCAAGACATCGCCTCGAGATCAATGGAACAGAGCTCTTCTTGTTTGGAAGCTTAAACGTCTACCTAGCATACTCTTTTGTGTGATTGCATCCATTTCAATGCGCAAAGACAAGAACTCACTGCAGCTCTAGATAGACTGGACGATCGGCCTTTGTTGGAACAAAGGATTCTGGGTCATTGGCCGAGCCCATCCTCCGCTCAGAAGGCTTTGAAAGCGTTGCGGCGCTTTTTGCGGACAACTGGCCTCAGAGACAGACTTTAGTGTCTCATACTCTTTGATGTTGTCTTTCTTCTGTCGCATTTTTTTTGTAATTTCTCTCTCTCTCCGCAACATTTCTTTTCAACATATTTCAATCCCCTCACCCCTTTCCCCAGCACAGGGTAGCCAGCCGGTCTAAGAACTGGCTAACCTCCCTGTCTCTTCGCTTAAACTTTCTCTCCCGCTCTCCTCCTTTGAAAGTAAAGCTCGCTTGCTTGTTTGATCACTCACTGCAATGATTATTTAAATAACTAAATAATTAATAATAAATAATTTTGTTATAATCTACTCACTCACACGGCTGACATCAACAAAAATAAAGTCCCATGACGAACTTTGATCAGAAAAAATAAACGAGCACATTTCATCTCGTAATAAATGAGCAGAATGTTCATAAGTTTGCACGTGCGATGGTTTCAGTTCACTTTTCTTAGAAGTGATAGACAGTAAGGAGCTAGCTTCCCTCACCAGGTGGTTAAAATTTCCGGAGCCCTCCACTACGGCGCCTCTCATAATCATATGGTGATTTTGGGACGTTCATCAGGTATCATCCCTCGATAGAGTGGCCATACTCCTTTACCTCAGAGTTTTGCAGAGTTCCCTATTGGCGCGTTCGCAGCACGACGTGCTTACGGCGACGGCGCTCTTTTTGCTCGCTGTTCGCACCAAGAGCCAGCTGAGCGATCTGCTGAAGCGGATGTCACTCAACGTGGGCCTCTCGTTCGGCTTGCACGTGCGGTGGCTCTTCTTCAGCGTCTCGCTGCTCGCCTTCCTGGTCGGTCTGGTGCTATCCGAGGGCCCCGCATCCGTGCTGTTCGCGTGCCTCGTGGACACCATGATTCGCATTTGGTACGACGACACCATTCGCATGTTCAGTCTTCAAAGCGGTGCTTTCGGCATTCGGCGAGTCAGCGAAACACAGTGAGTATACCGCAGACACATCTGAGCCAAGGCGTTGCCGACTCAAGGTTCGAGGGTGGAACCGCGTTGGCTAACAGATGCTGAAACAGCACCATCTGCACAACTTTATTGAGGTGGCTACTATGTGGACAATCGGTGCGCATTTTTAAAAGCTGCGGTCTTTCTTGGAGTACTTCGCAAAAAATTCTGCCTGCCTGCCTGCCTGCCTGCCTGTCTGTCTGTCTGTCTGTCTGTCTGTCTGTCTGTCTGTCTGTCTGTCTGTCTGTCTCTCTGTCTGTCTGTCTGTCTGTCTGTCTGTCTGTCTGTCTGTCTGTCTGTCTGTCTGTCTGTCTGTCTGTCTGTCTTCCATACCGATGCCCCAAACGGCACAAAGCGATACCACAAACGGCCAACCCTCGCAGCACCCACCAATGTTGTTCAAGTTTCACCGTTCACGTTTATGCTATTATCAATTAAAAAGCAATTGTTGAGCATATCTGAGGCACCATAACAACACGTCAATATTTTGTATGTGTGTCTTTATACTAGAGAAGGCACACATAAATAATTCTGAGGACCGTAGCGTTCATCATGCTGCGCTGGCAGTGCAACGCGATGCTCAAAAGAGCAAGTGTTTCCAACGCTTTGCTAAGACTAAGGTTCTTAGATGAAAGAAGCAACTTGTTTCATCTAGCGACCTTAACAACCCGGTGGTGGCGCCTGTCCGTCGCTTTGCGTTCTACATCTCATCGCCTCAAAGACAGGCGCGCATCTTTCTCCGTGGGCGCGCACGTGGCGTACGCCTTCCTTTGTTTTCGAAGATAACCGTCAGAGCGCGCTCGTGTCTAACGTGCCTCGATGCTCTCGTTCGCCTTTGCTGAACGGATCGAGACTCTATAACGGAGCGCTTTCAGAATAAAATTCATCGATTTTCTCGTGCAGAACATCAAATACACGTTTTTTGCAATCTCTCCACACGGAAGACTACCATCTTTTGACGACATTTGCAGTGAATCATGCAGATACGGGGTCATTTTTTTCATATATAGCTACTCCGGGCTGTCGTAGAGTCATCACTATCTGAATTCATCATCATCATCATTATCATTATTATTATCATCATTTTCTACAGTCAACACACCTCCTCTCTCGCGCGTCTCATGCGGAGTTCGAGGCGCGAGCTGGAGAACGAGCACACTACGATGGCAGGGACGTCGCGGCCTGTCCGCTTCGGCACTTCGAAGTGGCCAGATTGGCCCGGCTGAATCGGCCGCCTTCACCTCTTCTCTCGTCCCTCAGACTACGGTTTCTGCGTAAAGTCTAGTAAGATAGCATTGTCCCACCCTTCGTACTATGTCCCCTGTGCGAGTGAAAGCGCGCCATCGCTGCCACCTGTCACGGCTCAAGCGGAGATGAAACGCTGCGGCCGCCTTTATCGATTTCAACTGGGAGCTCACTATGTAGTCTATCTTTAAATGATGAAAAAAAGGGCACGCCAACAGTCGGTCAATATACAGTTTTGTAGAGACACAAAAATGAAGAAACGCGTCTGATGATTGAGACATGGCATATTGGTAATGTTAGCAGCATATGCATGAGCCAACTGTCGTTTAAATAACATTAAATCAAGTGCAAGAGCAGTTGCCTTCCTCGTAGGCTACTACACGTACCGAACTGCTAGGTATTACTTCTTTTTTGGGCACAGCAAGATAGCTTTTGTGCCTCCTCTTTTTCGCCGTTTACACATACTTAGCGCTACATAATGTATGCTGCATTCCGGTCGTTTTTCATTGTTAGTGGTCATTAATGGTGTAATTTACTCTCATGTGTCTATGTTTGACGCCTTGATATTTTACCATCATTCATTTTTTTTCGGCCGAAAAGTAGGCCTCGTTGATCATGGCGTCGTCGGCGTCTACACGAGTGATGCCAAAAATCACCGTCACGTGATGATGTCGCCATGAAGACATCACAGATCGGGAAATCTGTGACGCTATTACACAATCATTATGTCATTGTTATGTCATCACGTGAAATCGTCCCTTTGTACTGCCTCTGTGATCGCACCACCAATCACGGAGCCAGTGCAAAGCCATGGCGAGTTGCACAAATCTAGCAGTGCCCCGGATCCTAGACCTGGATCAATGAAACACTCTTTTATTGAAGGTACCGAAACCCATTAGGCGGACAAAGCTTTCGGTGGTGGGCAGGGGAAGATTAATACATTTACTGCAGTCCACCGAGTCGTCTTGGGTGAAGCATAGGGACCCTGCGAGATTCCCTGCCTCTTATTATGCTTCTCGCTCTTTTTTAAACCAGTATGTTTTCCCCAAGTTCACTAGAGTGAACTCAGGCGCTCAGTGTCCATGGGAGCTGTCGTGCACGGCTCTTCAGCCAGCATGGGAATGATGGGTATTGCATGGATTTGCCCATTCTTCGTTATATCAGCTCCATTTGACTTCACGTGGCCTGGAAATCCTTTGACGCAAGACGAAAATCAGCGAATATTGAGCTGTTGCACTTTAACACCTTAATATTTTAGGCTTCCCAAATCAAGTCAGTTCGCGAAGCTTAAAATGAGGCATTATATTTTTCCAAAAGAAGTGCCAAAACACAACAATAAATGGAGCTGCGCGTGTGTACCACACCACGAGTACGATGTTAAGGTCAATTCACGCACTACCTTTCATTCCCATGGTGGCTGAACGATCTCAGCATGATAGGTTTCTGTAGTTAATTTTGGGAAATTCTATGGTTTAAACATTCTGAGAGTCTGGTTGTTGGCGTACACAAACAATCTCCCTTCGCAAGAGGGTCGTGCCGTTGTCATTTTGTATACGGACCATTTTGTATACCGAGAGCAAAAGAACCACTCGTTGCTGATATAAAACCAGCAGCAAGATGGCGACCCCTACCCCTTTCAGGTGATTACCAGCTCTCGCGTAATCGCCTTGAAGGGGGAGGAGGTCGCAATCTTGCCGGTGGTTCCACATCAGCAACAAGTGGTTGTTTTTCTCGCCGCGAGATGACGCAAAAAAAAAGTGTGGTTGCTCTCTATCCCACATGATTTCGCTGCCAGCAGTAGCCGGAGCACGCAGGCCACGCGCTCCCGTGTTCTCCTGCATAAAAATTGACACTGTACATCGCTTCTTGCATTTAGCACACAGTTAGCGTACCCAATGTGAATTACGTGACGACCGTCGAGAAAAAAAACATCCTAATATCGCAAAAATTATTAGAACGTCTGGCTTCTGCAGGGGCCTACACACAGAGTATCCTCAAGCGAAAAGAAAAAAGTAGGTTTAATCTAGAGGCAGTATTCTACCGACACTGTGACCCCTCCCCTAAAGCCCATTATATAATATTGCCTAATCCCGTAAAACGAGTTGTAGCGAAAGAGAAATAGCAATTCAAGTTAAACTTTCGTTTGATTAAAAAGGGAAAAATTCTTAACGTCGAATAGCTTATTCGTTTTTCGCAGGCAAAAACACCGCAATTTGCAGCACGGCCTACACTAATCACCTCGGCTTGCTTTGTCGGACAGCGAAAACTTTTCGCGTTCGATAAAATAATATTCAGTGAGGTAGCCATTGTGGACACTAACCTTGATACTAGACGATACTCAGTTCTAACAAACGCGGGAGCGGACGCCTCGCAAGCGGCTCATTCACTCCTCACGACAAGGTGACCAACCAAAAGCACGGGGCTTCCGGGGTCATGTCAATGGTCACAGGGGACTTCTGCCCCTGCTGGGGGCCTCCGAGTCGCTGCTGGATATTCGGTGGCGCTTGATGCCAAGGCTCTTGAGAGAAGACGGTACTAACGCGTCCAAACTATCCCGGCTGATATAGCTTGGAGTGCTGTCATCGTCTATCTGCAGGGCCATCTCACTCACTGTGCTGTTCGAGTCCTCGTAGATGGAAACATCGTCCCCTTGGGACAAATTCGCTTCAATTACAGGACGACTAACAGGAGACTGGGAGCCAAGAAGAGAGCGTCAAATACCGCATCGTTAACTGCGACGCGTTTGATGAGAGGCGCCTTCTATGGCGAGGGCTCGAGCTGTGGTTCTGTGGGAATGACCATTGGTCGTGGGCTGTCGAATGAATCCTCCGTACTTTGAAGGTGTGCCTGGTTCGGGCTGGCTAAAGACACTGCGGGCGTTTGGTGTGGCGTCTGGTGTGGCGTCGCAATCCGGCAAACTTCGTCCTGGCATCCGGGCCTGGCATCGATGAGGCGACATCCTTCATCTTGGACTGCATTCCTGGTTGAAGTGGCGCGTAATTCTTGGACGCTGCCTCTGAATACGACAGCCTGATGGTGCAGGCGATGATGGCATGCAGGGCATCACAATGGTGATTTGACAGCGAACAGCCTTTCCCCTCGTGGCCATAAACGCCGTACCTTCGTCAAACCAGAGCTGTGCAATTGATACAGAAGGGCCCATTGTCTTCACATGAACGGCACACCCGCTGGATCCCTTCATAGTCACAGGTTACTCGATGGCCCGCGACCATGAAGTAGTTGGGCACAGGCGACGATCTCTTCATTTCTACCCGAACGTATCACGTCCCAGTGGTCACGGTTGGGCGCGACCCCATACGTCCTCTGCTGATGTGCAGCATCTTGCCGTAGGAAGACCATGCTTGCGCGAGGACCTCACTGGGGAAGTGGCACGGCAGGAACAGAACGTTCACTTGAGTGACTTGGGGCCCCACGGGCACGACAGCAACGCGCTCTCCTCTGATGATGAGGTGTGACGTGTTGGCGATTTGAGCCAGAGTGGCTTCTCTGTTAGCAGTGGCTTCATAGTTCCAGCCTCCAAAGTGCTGTACACAGTAGACCTCTTTGATCCCTACTATGGAAGACCTCGTGTCAATGACGTCTTCGGGACTAGTCTCCTCAGAGACGACAACGTCGGGGCTGGCTTGCCATAACGGGTGTCTGCCATCCCAGGGACGTCCTGAGTCACTTGCAAAGATGACGAGCCAACTAGAAAGGCTTGCCTTTTTGCTCTTTGCCTCGTGTTTTGTAACAAAATGTTTTATAATTTTAGAGTACTATATTGTCACGGCTAAAGGCCGGGAACAGAGGACGATGAAGTGATGAGCGTGGACAGCACCCACGGTTCCTCCGAGGAAGAAGAAGTCGAAGCGGCTGCTCTTTTTGTTCTGTTAATACAGACCTCGTTTTTTCTGGTCGCACCGTCGTCCTGTATTCTGTTATTTTCCCCTAGCGACATTGGTGGAGGTGCTGGACTTCTCCAACTGATGCTTGGGACAACTCCGCGCACTAGCACATCGAGTCCACCACCGCAATCCGTTCCTGCAGTGGATACTCCTGTCCACCGCTACAGTCGCCGACAGCGAGGCCTTAGTCCCGAGGCGATCCCGCTCGAACTCCTCCAGCAACACACCGTACCAGGAGAAATGGCTACCGGAGGGCCTTCACAGCTTACTGTTGATCAGCCTATAATTCCTGAGACCTTCCACGGTGAGGTTTATGAAGACGTCGAGGACTGGTTAGCCCAGTATGAGCGAGTCGCCAAAGCCAACCGCTGGCCCACTGAACAAAAGCTATCACGCGCCTACTTTGCTTTGGCAGACAGCGCTTGTACGTGGTACGAGAACCACGAGTCAACGCTGTCTTCGTGGGAGGAATTTCGGCAGCAAATTCTCGGGACATTCGCAAACATCGACCGCCGTGATTCTGCTCTGCAACTCATCGAGGCACGCATACAGAAACCAAACGCGAGCGTCGCCATGTTTGCGGAAGACATGGCCCGCCTATTTCACCGGGCCGACCCCGAGATGCCTGAAGGTAAAAAACTCCGACATCTGATGAGGGGCGTCCAGGAAGAGCTGTTTGCCGGTCTTCTAGCAACCCACCAACAAGCGTAGTGGAATTCGTCAAAGAGGCTACAACAATCGAGCGAGCACTACAGCAATGGCGCCGATACCATGAACAACCAAACAAAACATCTCCCAGCCTCTCTGCTTTGAATGCCGGTAGTGAGTGTTCTCTGCGCGAACTCATTCGTGAGGTCGTTCGGGAGTAGATCCGAAACCTCCTTGTGACTCCGCAAGAAAATACCATGGCTTGCGTTGCAGAAGTTGTGTGGCAAGAACTCCGCCAGGCATTTTCGTTGCCCGAATCGCTCTCAGACCAGCGGTCTGTAAGCTACGCATCAGCTGTCCGTCGACCCACTCCAGTGTCGTACAACTCGTCACCACTGGCTTATCGCGACGTCAGCCAAGGGCCTTACAACGAGCCGCGGGCCCCAGCTCCCAATCCGCCGCAGCCGCATCCACAGTACAACGTGCCTATGCAAACGGCGCCGATGTACACTCCGCCGACATCTGCATCTTGGTCGCAAGGTAGGCCCACCAGTCGACCATTCATCCGTAAGACGGACTTGTGGCGCACCGTCGACCGTCGACCACTTTGCTTTTATTGCGGAGAAGCCGGCCATATTTTCCGCAATCGCCCGTACCGTGACCGTAGACATCATAACTTTCTACAAACCTCCCCTCGTGCCTATTTCGATAACCGCCGTGACAGCAGTGCAGGCCCGCAAGCACAGCAACCCGAAGTGCCATGTCGTCGACCCCGCTCTCCTTCACCTGCACCGAACTCGCCGCCGCAGCGCAGTTACTCCGAGGTGGTCCGGGGCAGATCTCCTAGCCCTCGTCAGGGAAACTAACAGCTGCGACCTTTGGGGGGAAGGTTGCTGCCCATCGAGATGCTATCACACCCCAACATCTTCTATACGACGCGATACGACGAATGATACCGCGGATCGTACGACGCATGATACCAAGGACGATACGACGTCACCGACATCAACGGAAATCGTAAGCGCCAATCTAGACATTTGTATAGACGGACGCCCAATAACAGCACTGGTAGATACTGGTGCGGACTTCTCTATTATCAGCCGTAAACTCGCCGACTGCCTAAAGAAAGTAAGAACAATATGGACGGGCCCAAACATAAGAACCGCAGGAGGTCAATTGGTGACGCCGACGGGCGAATGTACAGCTCGAATTAATATCGGCAGTTCAGATTTCGTCGCTACTTTCGTTATTTTACCAGAGTGCTGCAAAGACCTGATCTTAGGCATGGACTTCTTGCGTGAATACGGTGCCATTATCAACATTCCTGAGAGATGGGTTACGTTTTGGACGGCCTCAGATCAAGTTTCAGATGTGCCCTGTACAGACCAGTGACGCCAGCCTTTGCGCGTCTTCGAAGACGACGTGACCATCCCACCGCGGTTGAGTGCACTCGTGGCTCTGACATGTGACACGTCGAGCGATTCTGAAAACATCGCCTAGCAAATTCAAACACTGCTATTCAGCCATGGTTTATCTATCGCAAGAGGCGTCGTAAGCATAAAATGCGGACACACGCACGCCCTTGTTACGAACTTCAGCTCTGAACGCCGACATCTAACGAGGGGCATGGCAGTCGCGTACGTGGAAGAGCTCACCGAGATGACGGACTGCCTAACTCTTGAAAAAGATAACTCAACTGATCTGACCCCCGCACCTCTATCTGTTGATATTGGCCCAAGTTTGCTGCCGGCGCAGAAGCAAAGTATCATGCAGCTTATTAACAAGTTTGAAGATTGTTTCTCTTCGATTTCCAGGGTCCGTCAAACGCCGCTGACGAAACATCGAATTATAACGGACGACATGACCAGACCCATCAGGCAAAACCCGTACCGGGTAGCTCCGCGAGAACGTGAAGCCATCGAAAAGCAGATGCGACAGATGCTTGAAGACGATGTTATTCAGCCGTCGAAAAGCCCTTGGGCTTCACCGGTTGTATTAGTGAAGAAAAAAGACGGCACCTTACGTTTCTGCGAGGATTACCGCAAGCTGAATAAGGTGACGAAAAAAGACGTCTACCCACTTCCACGTATCGACGATTCACTCGACCGACTACGCCACGCGCGTTATTTCTCGTCGATGGATCTAAGGAGTGGGTATTGGCAGATAGAAGTCGATGAAAGAGACCGGGAGAAAACAGCTTTCGTGACACCTGATGGCCTTTTTGAATTTAAGGTACTTCCATTTGGCTTGTGCTCAGCACCGGCAACGTTTCAGCGGCTAATGGACACCGTACTCTCAGGCCTCAAGTGGCAGACGTGCTTAGTGTATTTAGATGACGTCATCGTATTTTCTGCCACATTCGACGAACACGTCAGGCGACTGCACTCAGTATTTCAAGCTATCCGTTCCGCCGGACTAACACTTAAGCCGGAAAAATGCCATTTCGGCTTCGAAGAGCTTCTGTTCCTGGGGTATCTTGTCAGTAGTGAAGGTGTGCGGCCTGACCCTGGAAAAATAGCTGCCGTTACGAATTTTCCAGCGCCAACTGACAAAAAGGCGGTCAGACGGTTTTTAGGACTGTGTGCTTACTACCGACGCTTCATTAAGAACTTCTCGCGCATTGCCTCGCCGTTGACCCACCTTACCAGAGAAGACGTCGCATTCGTATGGAATGAAGAGCAGCAAAAATCATTCGACGAGCTGCGGCAACGCCTTCAGAAGCCACCAGTCCTCGCACACTTTGATGATGACGCACCGACAACAGTGCACACCGACGCTAGCAATGTCGGCTTAGGAGCTGTACTCGTGCAGTGGCAGGATGGCGCCGAACGAGTAATTGCTTACGCGAGCAGAACTCTTTCACGTGCGGAAGAAAAGTATTCCACTACGGAAAAAGAGTGCCTTGCTGTGGTGTGGGCGGTTATAAAATTCCGCCCATACCTGTATGGTCGTCCTTTCAATGTTGTCAGCGACCATCACTCCCTCTGCTGGCTGACGAATTTAAGAGACCCTTCAGGACGGTTGGCGCGCTGGAGCCTGAAGCTTCAAGAATTTGACATGATGGTGGTGTACAGATCGAGGAAGCGACATTCAGACGCTGATTGCCTTTCTCGTGCGCCATACGAACCTGCGACGGCAGAAGATGACGATACAGCCTTTGTCGGAGTTGTAAACACAGCAGCTGTCGCACAGCTGCAACGAGACGACCCCGAACTAGAACCCATAATACGTTTTTTAGAGGGTCGCACTTCAGCTGTACCAAGACTGTTTGAGAGAGGGCTTTCGTCATTTTGCTTGCGCAACGACGTCCTGTATAAGATGAACTTCACGCCACACGGAAACGACTACTTACCCGTCATCCCAACATCTCTAAGGAGCGAAGTATTGCAGGCATGCCACGATGAACCAACAACCGGCCACCTGGGTTACACGCGTACGTTGTGCAGAGTGAGGCAGAAATACTACTGGCCAAGACTGACGGCGACCGTTCAACACTATGTTCGAACGTGCCTTGATTGCCAGCGCAGAAAAGTTCCACCCGTCAAACCAGCAGGCCTCCTCCATCCTATTGACGTGCCTGTTACTCCATTCGCTCAAGTCGGAATGGATCTTTTAGGCCCATTTCCAACCTCATCAGAAGTCGCAGATGGATTATAGTAGTCACCGACTACCTCACTCGTTACGCCGAAACCAAGGCTTTGGAGAGGGGCACGGCAAGTGAAGCAGCCCGATTTTTCGTAGAGAATGTGTTGCTGAGGCATGGTGCTCCATCAGTGGTAATAACTGACAAGGGAACTGCATTCGCAGCCGAACTATTACAGACAGTTTTAAAACTTAGTGGCACATCCCACCGGCGAACAACGGCGTATAACCCACAAACGAATGGTCTTACGGAGCGTCTCAACAAGACACTAGCGGATATGCTCTGCATGTACGTCGATGTGGAGCATAAAAACTGGGACGAGATCTTGCCGTATGTCACGTTTGCCTATAACACGGCTCATGAAGAAACAACAAGAACAACGCCATTCCGCCTTCTGCATGGTCGTGAAGTCACCACTATGCTGGATGCTATGCTGCCGCACGAGTGCAAAGACGCTGAAACGGATGCTGATTATATCACTCAGCTGGCCGAAGAAGCCCGACAACTTGCACGCCTACGTAGTAGTCGCCAGCAGGACTACGATTCAAGATGGTACAACCTTCGTCACCGACCAGTCTCCTACGAGTCGGGAGAGAAAGTTTGGATATGGACGCCTTTTCGGCGCCGTGGCCTCTCAGAAAAACTGTTAAGACGGTACTTCGGTCCCTATAAAGTTCTGCGATGTCTCAGTGACATTAATTATGAGGTTGTTCCTGATATTGCGCACTCTTCAAGGCGTCGAAGGTATGCTCCAGAAGTTGTGCACGTGGTACGCATGAAGCCTTATGTCTCCGAATGAACTCATGCGTTTCCAACGAGTACAAACCGCTCTGATTATAAAGCATCGGGACGATGCTTTTTTGAATGAGAGGCTAATGTCACGGCTAAAGGCCGGGAAAGAAGACAGAGGACGATGAAGTGATGAGCGTGGACAGCACCCACGGTTCCTCCGAGGAAGAAGAAGTCGAAGCGGCTGCTCTTTTTGTTCTGTTAATACAGACCTCGTTTTTTCTGGACGCACCGTCGTCCTGTATTCTGTTATTTTCACCTAGCGACAATATTATGCAGGGTTTTCCAGGTAACTTTAGCCAGAGTTTGAAACTATGCTGCCACACGCGATGACGACGCGACCAAATGCCTGCTGCTCACCGTAGCCTGGAATTAGAAAATTTTTTGTGTTCTGAATTATTGTTTAATTAAATATGTTTAAATAACTAACTCTTATATTAACGACTGTAAATAAAAATTTCAATGAGAAAGTTGTAGATAGGTTTGCAAAACGTCGGATTAGACAGTTTTGAACTTTATATCTGTTAGGTATTAGCGTTTTTCTTCTAATTACAAATGTACGTGAAATGCAAAAAAAAAGTTCCACGTGACAAACCCGCTCGTGTGCCAGTGCGCACAGTGATTCTAGTGCTCCCTAACGTTCCGCGTACGAACGACCATAGCATTTGCCCCACTGTGCTGTCTCGACAGGGCCGCAACGATGGTGGTGGCTTCACGACGAACGCGTTTTGCTATCGGCCACAAAAACGATAACCGCTGTGACGGCTTTTTGCTGTCATGAACCGGTGTGCGGGAAGCGTGTCGTTCGTACGCGAAACGTCAGGGAGCCCTAGAATCATCTTGCGCACTGACGCGTGAGCGGGTTCGTCATGTGGTGATTTTTTTTTATTTCGCGGGCGTTTGTAATTAGCGAAAAAACACTGATACATAAGATATATAAAGTTCGAAACTATCTATTTGAACGTTTTGCGAACCGATTCACAACTTCCTCATTGAAATTTTTTATCCATCATCGTTGTTTGAAAAGTTAGTTAATTAAACAGATCTAGTTTAACTATATTTGGGAACACAAAAAATAGTCAGACTAACTCCAGGCAACAGTGAGCAACATGTCTTTGGGGGCGTCGCAATTACGTGTTCCGGCATATTTTTAAACTCTGGATGAAGTTACGTGGGGCACCCTGTTTTGTCTACTATAAAGAGCGGTAAATTCTTTCATCCAGGATATTCACGGCATTTCCTTCGTCTATCAACCTTTTCACTCAAGGCTCCCTGGGCGCCCCCATAGTCCTCTCTGGGCTGTTGTTAGTGCGCGTAACCCCGCAAAAAAATGCACTGCTGAGGCTGTGATGTCGGCTTTTGTACTCTCCTGCAACAACCAATGTAAGGCGGAAATCCTCCTCAATGAATAAAAGATAAATACTGCCAATAGAATCGAGTCGAAGATGCGATGGGCCACTTAAGTGAAGTCTTCTTTGAAAGCCCCCGGATTAAATCTGGTCAGATTTCAGAGTTATAGTGTGTGTCCGAGTATTTTAACGCTGGACTCGCAGAATAGAAAACATCGTAAACGAAGATTACGTCACCCTTTCGTCTTTTTAACCACACGACTGTAAATAACAAAACTGCCTGAAATAGTGGTGTGAAAATGTCTTCCGCGAATTCTTCACCAAGAAACAGCCTTGTAGAACTTGCTGTTAGCCACGGAGTGCTCATAAAAGTGCTGGATTGGATTGGGGATCGGATAAACTTTTATTTGGTCCTCCAAAACAAAACACAGATCACTGTGTTGCGGGCAGCTCCCACGTGGGGACTGAGATGCCAAGCTCCTCAGCCACCTCGCGGGCTTGGTGGACAGCCCAGCGCTGATCTGCCAAGGACGAGCTGCGGATTGCTTGCATTGCAAGCAAGCACGTATACGTAATTGCTTACGGACGCATTCATGCACGCACGAACAAACGAACGAACCAACGCACGAAGGACGAGTGGTTACCACGTAAACTCGTGTGGTGGTCGAATGGTGCTTTACGTTTGCCCAAGCGACGCGGGCAGGCGGACCATTCAAACTTAAAATGCAATGGATCACCGTATCATTCTGAAGCCACGCGAGTTTTAACAACTCGTTTGTTTATCAGCAGCATGTCTTCTACAAAATGTGGCCGATGCTTTTCCTTGATGCAGTGGTTCCTTGAGCGGAAGCGAGCCACCACCGACCGAGCAGCAGACCACAAGCGAAAGCTCCAGGTACCATACTGGCTCTGAAGGACGGCCGGAACCAATAGAAACAGTCGCCCTCGCGCTCCACAAGGGAGCCGCCGCAGCAACCACTGAAGGGCCATCAGATTCGACCGCAGCTGGACCAACGCGCCGCAGGCAAGTCTTGCGGTGTGATAAAAAATATGCAGAGCAGTTAATGTAAGACCAACAATGATTCCGCCAAACAATGATGCTATGAAGTTTAAAAAGCTAATGTTTACACGGAATGCTGAAGAAAGACAGATTGGAGCTAGAAACAAGAGAAAATCTTCGAAAAAAAAATAGAGCTAAGAGACTGATATGAGCACTCCAAAAAGTTTCGAAATATGAAGGAAGACGTAAGTCGGAAAATTTTATTAGGCCTATTAAATGGCCAGGTTTTTTTATGCATGACTGCGAAACCTCGATCAAAAATCAATTATTAATATTTTTCAGGAAGACACGTGCAGAAAGACAGTTTTGAGAATCCTCCAGACTGCGATAAAGTACCAACATCTTGTTCATCGAAGCAAAAACAAATGTTAGCAAGGGGGTGTATTGGGTGGTACAAATCCTCCACTCGACCCCCTCCGAAATCTTGAAACTTCGCTTTTGTATTTATACGCAGACATACATGCGAACGCACGGGCACACACAACGTGTGGTTGAACCTCCTCTCCCACCGCGAAAGCATTTCTGGCTTTTTTATTGATACTAGCTAAAGCAAAAAAAAAAAACAATATCTACAAAGAGAACCGCCTAAAAATGTAATAAGTAAGTAAACCCACTAACTCTTGCTTAGTAAAACAGCGCGACAGTCAATGAGGGTAAATCTAACTATTAACAGAATAACTGTTATCGGTATGATTTTTAGGTTCTAGTAAAAGCCCGCCCACGCTCGGCATTTTGGTCGGATCGAAATTGAGCGGCATGCAGCGGCTGCAGTTGAACACGCGGCCTGAAGCCAAGCAGCACAGCGCCACATGCATCCTGCAAAACAGCCCAAAATGGCTTTCGCCGAACGGCTTGAAACAGGGCAAACGAACTGTACTTCCGTCATTTGACAATGATGCAGGGGTATGTGTGCAATTCCTTTCAAATACCTCGTCGTAAATGCCTGCAAAAGCATTGCTCTGTGTCGGCTGAATTATGCGCTCTCAATGAGCTCAGCCTACAGCCGCCATTATGTGTCTTCCGCCACCCTGGCATGCTTACTTGCTCATTCCGTTGAATTTTGCATTAACGAAGACATCTGTCTTCGAATAATTTCAAATTCGCTGAACTTCACTTGATGGCGCAAATGTTTATACAGGGATGAAAAAGACACGTAAGACGCGGTTGCACGCATGCTGGAGGGTTCTTAAGCTAGGCCATCGGAAGATTAAAATTTAGTTGCGAGTGTGCGCTTGTCTCTGTCTTGCGTGTCTTCTTCGCACCTGTCTAAACATTTGTGTCTTAAATGCAAGTTCAGCTATGCAACAACTAGCACAACAGCAAACGTTACTAAATTTTAGAATTCACTACTGAAATACAAAATTGGGGTATTCTATACGCCCTATGAAATTGAAGCATTACAAAGCCACTGTAGTGCGTCTCAGTGCAGGCTGCTTCGAAAAAGAATATGCAACAGTCTTGTAGCCTTTCTATGTAGGTCATCGCGGTTCCTTATGTATCCGCTGCAGCCTTCCTGGTCTTACGAAAAAAATGCATAAACAAAAGTAATTTTCTCTGCAAAATTGTTCAACTCGTTTTCGGAGGTCACTAGGCCAGCGTCAGTGGAACAAATTTCTGCGGCATGTTTTTTTTCTCTTTCTCTACAGGGTCAGCATCAGCCTCAGTGCGGAACAAAAACGGGATTCTTTTGTCTCATTGCAAAATGACAGCGAGGTACGTGGAATTTGCCGACTACCGTTCTTAAAACAAAGAATCAAAGCTTTTATTAGGTTCTCGGACCCATAGAGTTTCATAAATATACATTAGAGTGAACTCAGGCACTAGTGTCTATAGGAGCTGCAACGCACGGCGCTTCAGCGAGCATGGGAATGATGGGTAGGGCACTTATCTTCCTATCCTTATAGGGGTCTTATCTTCCTATCCTTCTGGCTCCGCGTGTGCTCGTGTGGCTTGACGCTGTTTTCTCATGAAAAAAGATCGGCAAATGTTCAGCGGTAGTGCTTCACCACCTTATTCTTTTAGGCTTACCATTTCAAATCGGGTCACGAAGTTCAGAACGGCTCATTCTCTCTTTGAAAAGACAACAGAAACAGAACACTTAACGAAGCCACAGAGTGCGATTTGCAGTCCGCAAGTACGAAGACTAGGCAAATCCGTGTACTGCTCATCATTCCCATGGTCGCTCAACGATCGCATCGCCAGAGTACCCTCTAGTTAATTTTAGAAAACTCTATGCTTGGACCATCTTATTTTGCGTTCAAACAAAGATACGCCAATCATTCATCACGACCGTCGTATTAAGAGCAGTCAGCGCATGGGTTGGTTGTTATGGTTGTTGTGTTATTTCCATGTAGTGGCTGTGTCGGTACACTAAATTTATAGCATCTTTGTAGTGCCAGTGAACTGTTGCAAAACGGGTCACGTTTACCGCACAATGCGTGAACTTAAACAAAAAAAAGTCAGCTTTGTATAGATTAATTCTTTCCTGAGCCCCCCTCCTTCCCCCATGCCACCGCTTTTCTCTGCGCCTAAAGGTGTCTCATGACGAACGTTATCGTGAAAAGATCATTAACGTGACATGTGACGTAATTGCTATCCCTCCGCAACTATCATTCTTTCCACGGGGGCAGAATTTAGTGTATAGAAGCGAGGTTTTGGGCATCGGTCCCCGACGATACTGTCACGTGAGAGTGAGGGTAGCCCGAAGACAGGAGACCGGGAGGTTAGTAGAAATAGAAGGAGATCCGTTTATTTGGCGGACTTGCGCCCACTAAAGAAAAAAAAAAGACACACCGGCTTAGCGGGAGGCGAACAGCGCGTTCGACGGCCGTCGGGTAACAGAAATGTCCCACTGGAACGCAAGGCGCGTTCGACGGCCGCAGGTAACAGAAATGGCCCACTGAAACGCAAGGCGCGTTCACCATCCGAGATACAGTCGATGAGTCGCGGTGCATCCTGGACCAGGATAAGGCCGCGTGCCGGCGGTATCGGCATGCGCAACACTATCCGCAATACGCCTCGTAACATTGCTCCCCTCCTCAACGTAAGCATCGACCCGATGCTTTGTTTAAAATAAAACCAAAACAAAAGGACAGCCTGTGCGAAAGTAAATGGCAAATAAGCACGAATCACGCACACATAAACAAAATAAGAGATGCAAACAGGGAGCCTCCTTTAGCGCGCATGATAGGGCTTCAAACGGGTGACGTGTACCGCTTCTTGTCGTGCGCGGCGTCGTTGGGATGGGCTAGCCCCATCAGGGACCACTTCATAGTCCACTTCACCCACTTGACGGATGACTTTGTATGGGCCGAAATAACGGCGCATGAGTTTTTCGCTTAATCCTCGGCGGCGAATGGGCGTCCAAACCCAGACTTTGTCAACTGGCCTGTATGTTAAATTGCGTCTCCGCAGGTTGTAGCGTCTTGCGTCGTTTCGCTGTTGGTCTTTTATGCGCAGACTAGCAAGCTGCCGGGCTTCTTCTGCGCGCTGAAGGTAGGCGGCCACGTCTAGGTTGTTTTCATCGGTGACATTAGGCAGCATGGCGTCCAGGGTAGTAACGGCATGCCTCCCATGGACGAGATTAAATGGTGTCATTTTAGTGATCTCCTGCACCGCGGTGTTGTAGGCGAAGACCACGTAAGGCAGAATTAAGTCCCAGGTCTTGTGTTCTGTGTCCACGTACATGGCGAGCATATCGGCGATGGTCTTGTTCAAGCGTTCCGTGAGAACATTTGTCTGCGGATGGTACGCAGTTGTTCTTCGGTGATCTGTATGACTGTAATGTAAAATTGCCTGAGTAAGATCAGCCGTAAACGCCGTTCCCCTGTCTGTTATTAGTACCTCAGGTGCGCCATGACGAAGTAGAATTGATTCGACAAAAAATTTGGCAACTTCTACGGCTGTGCCGTTCGGGAGGGCCTTAGCTTCAGCGTATCGGGTAAGGTAAACAGTGGCCACTATGATCCACTTGTTACCGGATGTTGACGTGGGGAAAGGTCCAAGCGGGTCCATACCAATCTGTTGGAATGGTCTCGACGGGGGTTCAATTGGCTTGAGAAATCCAGCTAATTTTGTTGGAGGTCTCTTCCGGCGCTGACATTCGCGGCAACTCTTGACGTACCGCGCAACATCTGAGGAGAGGCGGGGCCAGTAGTGTCGTTCTTGAATTCTGTGGAGTGTGCGTGTAAAACCGAGGTGGCCTGCAGTGGGTTAGTCATGTAACGCTTGTAAAATTTCTTCTCTGAGGCTGCTTGGGACAACAAGAAGGTAAGCTGCCTTATTTGGTGCGAAGTTCTTTTTAACTACCACCCCGTTTTGCACACAGAAGGAAGATATCCCACGCTTGAACAGTGCAGGTGGTATGAAGGCCTTTCCTTCGATGTAGTTGATCAACTGTTGTAGGATCGGGTCTGAGCGCTGCTGTAATGCAAAGGTGCTGCTGCTGATAGGCCCAAGAAAGGCATCGTCGTCTTCATGGCTTGGTGGTGCGCCGACAGGGGCTCTTGAGAGGCACTCTGCGTCGGAGTGCTTACGACCAGATGTGTAGACTACCTTCACGTCAAACTCCTGAAGCCGTAGGCTCCATCGAGCGAAGCGGCCAGAAGGGTCTTTCAAACTGGCCAACCAGCACAACGCATGATGGTCCGCTACGACCTTGAAGGGTCTGCCATATAAGTATGGGCGGAATTTCGAGGTGGCCCATACTATCGCAAGACACTCCTTCTCAGACGTGGAATAGTTCACTTCCGCTTTCGACAGTGAGCGGCTTGCATACGCGATGACGCGCTCGCAGCCCTTGTGCTTCTGAACGAGAACGGCACCTAAGCCGATGCTGCTGGCGTCTGTATGTATCTCAGTTTGGACATTTTCATCAAAGTGACCCAGCTTAGGCGGCGACTGTAAACGTTGTTGAAGTTCTTTTAATGCCTGACTGTCTCCGTGGCGCAATTGGCTAGCGCGATGGGCTGTTAACCGAAAGGTTGGAGGTTCGAGCCCACCCGGTGGTGGTGCGTCGCTTTTTTTCGTTTGGGCTGATAGCTTTGAAGATATGTTCTTTGAATGCCTCACGTTTCTCAGCTTTCCATTCGAAAGGGGCGTCCGACTTGGTGAGCTGCGTCAAAGGGGCAGCAATGTGTGAGAAGTTCTTGACGAAGCGTCGGTAATAGGCGCACAGTCCTAAGAATCGGCGCACTGCTCTCTTATCTTGCGGTTGAGGAAACTGTGCGATAGTGGCTGTCTTCTCGGGATCTGGTCTTACGCCATCTTTGCTTATAACATGGCCAAGGAACTGTAGTTATTCATAGGCAAAATGGCATTTTTCTTGCTTCAGTGTCAGCCCTGGTGACCTAATTGCATCCAGTACCGTCTGGAGCCTTTTCAGGTGGGCGCTAAAGTTGGAGGCGAAGACGACCACATCGTCCAGGTATACTAGACGTATTTGCCACTTGAGACCTGCCAGTACTGTGTCCATTAGACGCTGGAAGGTTGCTGGAGCAGAACAAAGTCCAAATGGCATTACTTTGAACTCATACAATCCATCCGGCGTGATGAAGGCGGTCTTTTCTCTGTCTCTTTCATCAACCTGAACTTGCCAATACCCTGTCTTCAGATCAATGGACGAGAAGTACCTTGCATCACTAAGACGATCTAGGGCATCGTCGATCCTTGGCAAAGGGTACACGTCCTTCTTGGTTACACTATTCAACCATCGGTAATCGACGCAAAACCGAAGACCTCCATCTTTCTTTTTGACAAGGACGACTGGTGCCACCCATGGGCTTTTCGATGGCTGAACTACATCGTCGTGTAACACTTCCTCAACTTGCTCTCGGATGGCCTGACGTTCACGTGCCGACACACGATAAGGGCTTTGATGGGGAGGGCGGATGTCTTCTTGTGTTATGATTCGATGCTTTCCCAGAGAAGTGTGTCGGACCTGTGAAGAAGTGGCGAAACAGTCGTCATAACATGATGATGATGATATGTGGGGTTTAACGTCCCAAAACCACTATATGATTATGAGAGACGCCGTAGTGGAGGACTCCGGAAATTTAGACCACCTGGGGTTCTTTAACGTGCACCCAAATCTGAGCACACGGGCCTACAACATTTCCGCCTCCAGTCGTCATAACATCGAAGGAGGTTCTGGAGCAGTTGCTGCTTGAACTGAGGCAAGGAAAGGTTAATGTCGAATGACAGCTGCGAGTTGTGGGTCTGTGGGATGATGGTCGCTGGATTCGAGAAGGCGAGGGTGTCACTGACTTCCGCAATTTCATCGAGAAAGGCAATGGT
This sequence comes from Rhipicephalus microplus, assembly GCF_043290135.1. Classification (NCBI taxonomy): domain Eukaryota; kingdom Metazoa; phylum Arthropoda; class Arachnida; order Ixodida; family Ixodidae; genus Rhipicephalus; species Rhipicephalus microplus. The sequence continues at coordinate 96,003,752 of NC_134702.1, read as the reverse complement.
CGTGCCTTTGGCCAGGTGACGGTGTTCTTGACTGAAATTTGTTAGCAGCACTGGGCCCTGTCCATTCCGGAAGCCCGCAATGCCTCTTGCGATTGCGATATCACGGCCAAGCAAAAGCTGTATGTTACCTTCGACGACGCCATGAGCATTTTCGGCAGTACCAGTGGTTACGGGAATTAGGGTCGTTGATCGGAGTGGGACGCTCACGTCATTCTCGAGCACACGGAGGGCTGCGCGATTATGTGGTGCGGAGTATGAATTTATGGCTTCATCCGAGGAAAGTTTGATGGATCGGGACGCCAGGTCAATAACCGCGTGATGTTGAGTCAAGAAGTTCATGCCGAGAATGACGTCACGGGAGCACTGTGGGAGCACCAAGAAAGTGGCAAGGTATGTGTGACCATCGAATGTCACTCTTGCAGTACATCGCCCCGATGGGGTGAGGAGGTGGCCTCCCGCTGTGCGGATCTGCGGGCCGTCCCAAGCCGTCTTAACCTTCTTCAGTTGTGCTGTCAATGGCCCGCTGATGACCGAGTAGTCAGCTCCTGTGTCAATCAAGGCAGTTACCGGGTGGCCGTAGATAGATACTTCAAAATCGGTGGCACGTGGGCTGGAGTTGCGCGTTGGTTTTGGGTTCGGGTCACGGCTTCGTCTTGTTGCTTCGTTTTGCTTCGTCTCGCGGCTTCGGTTGTTGTGCGTTGTCGTCGTAGATGATGTGCTGTCGTCATATATGGTCATCGGTGGAGGGTCTTCAGCTTTTCCTCTTGAAGCAACCTCACCTCCAAAGGTTGCTGGTTTAGTTTCCCCTACGGGGGCTTGGGGACATTCTTCGTTCGTTGTTGCTGTGGTTCGGTGACGTGAAGCGTGGGGATGGCGGTGATGGAGAACGGCTGGACAAGTACTCTGTATGGCGCAAGTAGTCTTCGATTGCCGGAGGTCGTTGTCCAGGGCGTGGCCGTGGTGCCTGAGATGAGAAGCCATGCAGTCCCATCCACCTGTAGGGGCAGTGTCGAAGAATGTGGCCAGCCTCACCGTAGTGAAAGCATAGGGGACGGTCGTCGGGAGTTCTCCAGGTGTCGCATTTTCTTTGGCTCGGGCGTCTCTCGTATGTATGGTGGGCGGGTAAGGGCGGACGGCTACTTGGGGCTGCAGCGTACCGTCGAGGACTGGGCTCGTTTCGTCGGGGTGGCCTAGTGTTCACTGCAGCGACGTAAGTCATTGCTTCGGCCTCTGTTCGAGTCGTCGCTGATGAAGAGCCAAGCGCCTGCTGGACTTCATCACGCACTATGTCCAAGAGAGATGCTCCTTGGGGGGGCGGGGGGGTAGGAGGTAGCAATCGGCGTAGTTCTTCCTTAACCACTCCTCGAAAAGCTTCCCGCAGATCGTTGGTGGTTAGCCCACCTCGAATCGGTTCCGAGTAGGGCGAGCTGAGCTGAAACGGGCGGTTGTATTGCCGAGTCCAGGCGTCCAGGGTCCTTTCTATGGTGTGCGCTTCTTCAGTAAATTCGGCGACTGGTTTAGGAGGGTTCCTTATGAGACCGGCGAAAAGCGACTCCTTCACCCCTCGCATTAGGTATCCGAACTTTTTGTCTTCGGACATGTCTTGGTCCGCTCGCCTAAAAAGACGTTTCATTTCTTCGACGTACACGTTTAGGGTCTCATTGGGCTGTTGGGTCCTCGATTCTAGCAGCAGCTGGGCCTTTTCTTTTCGCATGACGCTGGTGAAGGTCCTGAGCTACTCATTCTTCAGAAATTCCCAGGTGGTCAGTGTGGTCTCATGGTTTTCATACCACGTTTTAGCGGGGCCGTCCAGAGAAAAGTAAACGTATCGCAGCTTCATTTCTTCATCCCGTCTGTTTATGGTAGCCACGCGCTCGAATTGGTCGAGCCAGTCTTCTGGTTCTTCAGCGGCATAACCATGGAAAGTTGGGGGCACCCGCGGCTGCTGCATGACAGGGGTAGGTGATTGCGGGGTGCTCATGGTGGCTGTGGAAGCGTCCTTTCGTGGTCGCGTGGGGTGCGGTAGCGGTCCCAGCTCAGGTGGCAGGTTTCGGAGGCGGCGACTGCTTCGAGTATCTGTGTCTTCAGCGTCCCCGTTCTCTGCAGTGGCTGTTTTAAGGTCGTTTTCGTGCATACCCCGCACCTCCACCAGATGTCACGTGAGAGTGAGGGTAGCCCAAAGGCAGGAGACCGGGAGATTAGTAGAAATAGAAGGAGATCCGTGTATTTGGCGGACTTGCGCCCACTAAAGGAAAAAAAAGACACACCGGCTTAGCGGGAGGCGAACAGCACGTTCGACGGCCGTCGGGTAACAGAAATGTCCAGCTGGAACGCAAGGCGCGTTCGACGGCCGTCGGGTAACAGAAATGTCCCACGGGAACGCAAGGCGCGTTCACCATCCGAGATACAGTCGCCGTAGCGTCTGGTGCTATCTCGTTATCAATGAATGGTCGACGTGCGGGCCATGATCTTCGCAGATGAGTCGCGGTGCATCCTGGACCACGATAAGGCCGCGTGCCGGCGGTATCGGCATGCGCAACACTATCCACAATACGCCTCGTGGCAATACCTACTTCGATTTAGGCTTCCATCGTTTAACAAATCGGTCCATACAGACTGAGCGACAAAGCGGAAAAGGGCTGACGTATGGTGACGTGGTACGCAATCCGCAGGCTCGAATCCCAATTTAATCCGTCGGGTCAATACAGCTTTGCGCGTGTTTCTTGTGCCCCCCAGGATCCACAAACCTCTGAAAAAGCGAAATTGTCACGTGATGAAGTCATCATACTTACATCACAAGATTTAACAGTATGTAAAGTTCTCGTGACGTCGCATGGTGAAGCCATGATGGGGAATTACCACTAGGAAGACACAGGGGCTTTTAGACGGAAATGTACAACTGCTAGCCCGTACGATTCTGAAAAAAAAACTTGGGCAAGTATTGTGGTCGGGATTGCCAACAAAGCCACTCAAGGTTTTCGCCGTAACGAGAACCTCTAGTTAGGCGCAATGTGATTTTACTTTTTATGTTGTTTTCTTCCACTGACGTTGTAGTGTTCTATACAAGAGTTTTTTTATGCGGAATAGGAAGCGAAGACTCGCTAGTTCATTGCGCATTATCATATCAATGAAGGCTTTATTGTTTAATTATTGGCGAACATGAAATAAGCTTCGGTAATTGTCGTCAGTGTCTTTTTGACGTTTGTCTATGGCTATAAGAGAGCGCTATCCCTGAACTGGTAACGGTGGTTTTGATTTCAAGATACGATCTAAAAACAATTGACCGTCTTCGATTATTTTACACACCCGAACGAACGTGCAAAAGCTAGTTCTACAGTTTCTTAAACTCAGAAAAAGCAGGTAATTGTTAGGAATAGTTACGAAGGCTCTTTGCAATACATTAACGCTACCTCCTTGGTACGAAAGTATAAGGTTCTGCATTAAGTTCCCGTTTCACGCCCAGATTCAGCGGCACGGCTCCGACGCATCGACGAAAGACAACAAGCCGACGAGGAAGCGACGTCCCTCAGTGGTATTTATTACCGCTCTGGAGTCACAGGCAAGTTCAAGTGATCCGCAATACCTGCCGGCAAATGTATATACTGGCAAATATACACTGTTCTTAGTGTGAAGTTCCGGTCAAAACTTCTGGATCTTGCGCCGTTCGTTACTTGGAACAGTGTCCAATAAGATGGGAGCGTAGCTCCAGAATCAAGTCGAATATGGAACAGCTTTTGCAAGTACAAAAATGTTTTATACCGTGGTCCACCAAAAATTCACTGACGTCATTTCTTCCACGAAAAGGACATTGGTAAAATTTCATTTGCCAGATGACAAAAAAAAAAAACCTAGAACAAGAAGGCTTCGTTGACGAAGATGACCTGTCAGTTCAACACCCGATCTCTCCTCGGTCGGGCGTTGAACCTGCGCTAAACTAAGCACCTGCGCTGCAAACCAGTCTGCACACTTAAGGGTGTTCTGCCATGTACATATAATTGAAACCCCGTGATAAGACTGCTAGTTATAGGCAAGGCAAGTACCCTTGCCTTGCCTATAAAAGTGATCAAAACAATGAGGTTTCAAGATTGTGACAACCAAAAAATTGCACCATTTCCCGCTAAAAAGAACTATGTATAGATGCGAAGCAGCGGGCGCTAACGCTTGCTCTGGCGACAACGATGACGATGGCGCTTGTCACTGCGCTGCCCAGGATAGAAAATTTGAGAGGCGCAAAGCATGCATTAATGAACCGATGTGTCATACTGGAACATGCCAATTGCTGCTGATAGGCAATGAGAGACAGAAGACTCCAAGTTGGCACAGGGACCAGCAGTCCGCTTTTATTGAACGCGCACGCTGCAAATATATATTGTTCAACAATGCAGAGGAGAAATATTCCACCGGCACTACCTTGGAGTTCAAGGTCCAGTCAGTGCTTTCAAAGAAGCTCACTAGCAGCAGACATTGCCTGCATCAGCGTTGCGAGGCGAGAGAGGGGCAGAGGTTGCGCATGCGCAGTGAGACTAGCTACGCCGCACACTGGATTGAGCTTGACCACAAGAAGCTTCACATCTAAAAACTGCTAAAGTGAAAGTTATGTTCGAAAAGTGAATCCGGAACACCGCCATGTTACTCTAGGCACAATGAGACGTTAGCACAGAGCACAAGAACAACAGCGTGCGGCTCACATGCCGTACAAATTCAATGCTGGTAGATTCCTCAGATAGATACTGTTCAAATTCTGTCCAAGTATATTACGGGAAGTCTGGACAAATATGACTGAAGATCAAGCTATCTGTACAAATACAGCATCATTTTTTGTGTTAGGAGCAGCCGCTTCTCATTTTATTTTTAGGCTAGCATTCACTTTAGCAGAACAAAGCACTTAATCTCAGGTTCGGTATCACGTGAGAAAGCCATGCTTTTTCAAGTAGACTCCAAGCAAATGCTGGCTTCACAAACACTGAAAAGACGTATATGAAAGCTTCCTTCCACTCAATTTTTTTCAACTTCCTTGGTTGTAAGCGAGCAAAGTTCCTCAGGCACACTAGAACAAATATTCACATATTGCTGTCATAACTGCTAACATAAATGCTACTACAACGAGTTTTATTTGCAGCCAAGTGCTCCTCCTATTTTGGATCCGCTACCACCGGAGTCGAAACTACGCAGGCCTTCCATTCTCAAGGACTCGTCCCGGTTTTCTGAGGTACGGAAGCGCCCTGGTGTGGGCACTCTCGACTTTAGCTCTACTCTCTATATGTACACGGCAGCCAGTGTTAACGTCGCGCGTGGCGGCAGTTGGATGCCACCACCAGCAAGAACTGGTTTCTCACAGGCGGAGTGAGCACCACGTGAGGTGCTCTTTCGTCGCACGAGTGGTTCGCTGCGCCACGACTTGAAGTGCGACATTAGATTGTAGCAAACGACTAAAGAGAACCACTGCTTTTGCGAAAAACTAGTTTCAGCCGCTAAGCAGCGGTGGCGCCAAGCGGACGCCACGCGCTCTTGTGTTCTTTTTAACCATTGATCGTCGTGTATACGTACTGGTACTCTGGAAACTATAGCTCGAATGAACTAAATATCCCCGCAATAATTTTGAGGCATCTTGAAAAATTAAGCCCGTTGTATGCGTCGCATGTACACGGCTTACTTCTACGAACATTGCTATGAGATAGACGTTATGAGTATGCACTGGACAGTACGTTACGTCTGCGGCTTAAATTCTTTTAGACGGCAGGTACAAGAACGCCCCCAAAAAGGTGGTGAAGACGACGATGGAAATCACGTCGGCGTTGTTGCTGTTGCGCCATATTAGCTTGCTCCTTTTTGTACCTCTCCCCGAATAATTAAAAGATTTACTTCCTTTCATAACCTCCGCGCTTTACATGAGCTGTGGTAAACATTGTTGACTGTTTAAACGTTTAAAGTAAAATCAAATTATGAACGTGAGCAGATGAAAAAAAATCCATGTTTTCTTTTTTTTTCCTTGTGCAAACTTACCTGCAAGTACGCAAGGCAAATAACAGAGAGCCGTTCTCGAAACCAGGCCAAGTTTTCATCCATGGCTTCCACTTTATATACTTTACTGAGAGGCCCCGCCGCAGTGGTTTAGTGGCGATCCCACAGGTCGCGGGATCGAATCTCGGCTGCGGCGGCTGCATCTCCGATGGAGGCGGAAATGTTGTAGGCCCGTGTGCTCAAATTTGGGTGCACGTTAAAGAACCCCAGGTCCTCAAAATTTCCGGAGCCCTCCACTACGGCGTCTCTCATATTCATATGGTGGTTTTGGGACGTTAAATCCCACATATCAATCAATCAACTTTACTAAGACTTAAGTCAACAGAAATATAGCAAAGCCATCAAGTAAAGAAAAAGTCTCTCATATTCCATCGCAGGTGCAGCTTGAAGTTACTCCATTTAAAATAACGTTTCTATGGAAAAGTGACAATAAGATTTACTTGCATGCGTCGGCGCCAATATCAGTTTCAACAAAGCACGATCAGCGATGAGCTATTGTGAGCTGCACATGCGATGACGCTGGATCACGTTGACTGATCGTAAATACGCATTGTGGATTGTGGTGGCGTCTGTCTGTGTAAAGCCTCATAAGAAGGCTTATCACTATTTCTATGATGTATTGGAAATGCAGTCACTCACTTTCAATTGACCTTTATATCAACTAAACAAAAAGACATATCCTGGTCGCGGAATCTTATCCCGGCCGTGCCAGCTCTATTTCGGAAGGACGCCAGAAGCTCGAGGCCCGTCCGCGTGCTTAGTTTTAGGTGCACGTTAAAGAACCCCAGGTGGTCGAAATTTCCGGAGCCCTCCGCTTCAGCGTTCATTGTAATAACTGCACGGTTTTGGGACGGTGAACCCCAACCATTATTATTAAGACAACATATATACATACTGTGTGGGCTTGCTGAGTCAGAGTATGCTTTCGGGGCTGTAAACGGGAAAGTGAACTGCCCATTGTTTTAGCTGTTGAACGGAGTCACTGCGAATGATCAGTTGTTTTTATGTATATATGTTGTCTTTCCGACAGCATATACAGCAGTTGAAATCATGCGCTTGTGTCACAAATCTCACTCGCCTGCGTGTGTGTGAGGGGTTTTTTTGTGTGGGTGGGTGTTTGTGTGTGTTATTTGAGCTATTCGACAATGCACTCGTATCAACTAGCTGGGCTCCCTACTCCTGTAGTGTAGTTTGAGTGATCAGACACAATGCATACAATGTATGCAATCGCTTCTATGCAGGACAGGCAGGTATTGTAGTGTAGATCTCTAAATCCCAATGCCATGAGCTAGGACGGTTTATGCTTTATTTATGTATCTGCTTATTTATTTATTTATTTATTTATTTATTTACATATATAACCAACAGTAATAGCCTTAGGGCCAATGGCAATCCAGAACGTTGTGGGAAACATAGAAAAACCCCACAAGTTGCTTAGCGACAGAAAGTATGGAATAAATCCGAATGTTGCAATTTAAGCATGGTTCATAAATGAATTCTGAATAGAATAAAGTTAGCAACAGAAATATTAGCAGCACGAATATTTACGATACATAATAGAATCACTACTTACTGATAGGTTATTATTATTATTATTATTATTATTATTATTATTATTATTATTATTAATATTATTATTATTATTATTATATTATTATATTATTATTATTATTATTATTATTATTATTATTATTATTATTATTATTATTATTGTTGTTGTTGTTGTTGTTGTTGTTGTTTGCAATCTTTACCGATGACCCGAACTTATACCAGGTAGCTACAAGAGTTAATTGGCGTCGTACGCTTGCCTCCGCTGACAGGCTGACATCGACCATGCAGCGCTTGCCAAGGTAGCCGGAAAATCGAACCCCGCTGTCTCGCGCATGCCTCACCTGTGGACGCGAACTACTGCCACGCCCTCTGTACCGTTGGGTGACATCAACCTTCGTCGTCGTTCAAGCGCCCTGTCGTTTGACTCTCTGGCTGGTGAGGAGGACAATGACCTCTGGCTTTAATGATCTCAAAGTGTTGTAGCAGTAAGTCACGCTAACTACAACGTGTTTATTTCTTTGAGCACTCATGAATTTTTGTGCGCAATGCTAACGTATATCTTTGCGCATTCTGCGTTATTGTATTAGCTATGTGTAAAATTATTCACGCTGTTCTGCGTTATTATGCCAGTTTTGTGTAATCCTTATAACTGTGTCACTGCTCTCTGCCAAATTTGATGGCCAGCGTATGCTTTCAAGCCCCCTTTTGAGTATTTTTGTCCAGTGACGTCAACATTGTACTTTCAGGTTCAAAATAAAATTGAATTTATTGTTTGCGTGGTTAGTACGAGTGTTATTATCTGTCAAAATGTTCGGTAACACCATTACTTCTCTAACCACAGCTTGCATCCCGTTCAAGGATACAGAGGATGAATATGCTAACAGTTACAATATTTGCAGTCCATTTTTGTTTTGTTTTTGGCTTTCCGGATACCAGGTTATTGCTCGAAGAACAAAAACAATCACTCTTGATTAGATGGCTAAGTTCTGTAAACATGTTAGTTTCCACCAGGGTTACAATTGTGTGCGCGTGACTTTTTTGTTACATTTTATTATTCTTTTTCATTTGTATTTTCATCGAATGTTAACACCCTCGTGAAGGAGCTGCATGGCACGACGTACTTCTCTGTCGCAGCAAATGTTGGCGGTTTAACAAAAGATGAAACTTGGTGACACGGTGCACAGCTGATAGGGTTAACACGTGTACGAGAGAGCAAAGCCGGGCTCTGTGGCAGTCGACGTGAGAAGTTGCTTTCCATGCATGCAGGACTCTGAAAAGAAATTTTGTGGCGTGACTCAACAAGAAGGGGGTGAGAAGCGTGCTGCCATGGTTTTGGAAAATAAAGCATTCCCAGGGGTCCTTATTTTTGTTCTCCCCTTCAACAACACCTCTGTCTCTGACTAATGGCGAATTTCATTGAAAGAACAGGGGTAGAGGGGCAGGGCCTTGAGGAGTGGGAAGCAGAGCACTGAGAGCAGGGCCACTCAACCTGCCACTGAAATTCGGCGCACTGCCGGAGGGCAGGTGAAGGGGGTGATGAGTGGGGAGACCATGTGTTCGAAACATTACAAGCCCCGGCATATTCTCTGTGGGTAAGCAGCAAAATACACGTGAAACTGGTCAACCACACGCTCTTCATAATTCTTATACCTAGTCTTTTAGTGCAATGACGCTAACGACGCATTACCCATACAAAACAGTGGTGTCAAACTACATACGGTGGCTACCATTGCCACCACGCTTGCCGCTGAGAAAAATTTTGGAGAATGTGACATTCAAGAACCACGTGACTCGTTGCACTGCGCCTACTCCGCTTTTCAGGCGCGAGCACTGCAAACTGCTCCTGGCTGCTCTCGGCGCAGCGAAAGCACTCTCAGTCTACCAATAGATGACAGTGCTCCTGCACCTGTTTGACCACTGCAACACGCGGGCTCCGAAGAGAGCACTTTCAGCGTGCTTTTGAGTGCTCCAGCTTTCCCTATGGAATTCGCCATTAAACCAAGGCTCAGTTGTCCGCGTCCCCTGTAGCGCTGCACAACGCTCAAGTTTCAGGTTCGGCGAGTCTTGCCACACTGCAGGTCATCTGCTCTTCGTGAAACTTGGTGCTGGAATGTCCGGCTGCCTGAGCAAATATAGATGTCCAATCACGAGCACAACATAAACTGCACAGATTGGCAACTTTCAGTGAATATAGGGGGCGCCACAAGGAAATCCATGTGGCTGTCGATGCGGTGATCCCCTGGCTTGCGCGGAGCCTTCGTCACAGGATTTATCTCTGCGTGGTTGCCCGCGCATTCGGCTAGGATGATTTTCCGCGGCATTTAAATTCCCACGGAGGAGGCAGCTCTTGCTTGAGTGCATAAAGTATGGGACACGCGGTATGATCTTTCACAAAATGTGATGTCGAACGTGCTCGTGTAGCAGCCTGTTCGGGGACATTCCGTCCCACTGCACTGCCGGATCGAGCATCTAGCGTGCGTGAAACTCGGCAGATTTTTGTCATCCACTCGGTCCGTCATTCGCGCGGCCGTATATCAACAACGGTAAACAACACGGGAGACAGGTGACGTAGGGCCACTTGCACTACCGGTGGTTTCTTTATCACTCTGATCTTTTTGACCTCGAGTGCTGGTTTCATGCCAGCGAAGGTTGTTTACAATTGTTTCATCACACAAACTAATGCCTAACCCAATAAACTGGTGCTCCAGTATGTCACTCATTCAAAACAGCACTGGCTTACAAGCTACGAGAGAGATCGGGAACCACGGTGCTTGGGCATTTCGCAAGTAAACATGCGACACTGCAGGCCATCTCGCCAACCGGCTTACCTCCCTTCGCTCTTCATATCAAGGGTATGGAGAAAACTGCTTGCGTATATATATATATATATATATATATATATATATATATATATATATATATATATATATATATATATATATATATATATATATATATATATATATATATATATTGAAATACGACGGTTCAGCTGACACTTTATTCAAGCAACAGCAAGATGGCGCCAATGAGGAAGAGGAACGGAATGAATACTGATGGTGGTGTTTCACAGATGAGAAAAATGATGTCCAATGAATTCTTACAATATGTATATTGTTGCTGAAATTTGAGCGCCCAAGACAAGCTTGCGCTCGATCGCGGATGGCAGCGGTGTCTGCCCGGCTGCTTCTCGCATGTGTCTGCCCAGCTGCTGCTCGCAGGTCTCTTCGACAACTTTGTAGGGGCCAAGATAGCATGACTCAAGCTTCTCGCATAAGCCAAGCGTTCGCGCAGGAGTCCACAGAAGTACATCGTCGCCAGGGCGGTAGAGAACGACGCTGTGAGTGGCATCGTAACGATATTTGCGATCTTCTTGGCTAGCTTCGGTGTTTACACGGGCAAGATGACGGCATTGAGAAACACGGGACAGAAAGTGGTCGCAAACGAATGGTGAAGAGTTGACGGGGCCAAAAAAGAATGAAACGTCGAGTGGTGATGTCGGTTGTCGTCCGTATACTAGGAAAATGGAGAATAGCCTGAGGTTCGTTGAACTGACGTATTATATGCATACGTTACAAAGGGAAGTAAGGCATCCCAATTGCAATGGTCTGGTCGGTTATACATGGACCGCATGTCACACAGCGTGCGATGAAATCTTTCTGTTAAGCCAGTGGTTTGTGGGTGATAGCTAGATGTTGTTTTATGAACTGTTTTGATGCTTGAACTTCACTGAGCGTGCTTGAAAGAAATGCCTTGCCTCGATCGCTCAAAAGAACACGGGGGGCTCCGTGACGTAGGTAAATAGCATTCAAGAAGAAAGTTGCTACTTCCGACTCAGCGTCAAGTGATAAACCACGGTGACGATCCATCTCTTGCCGTCTGATGTAGTTGGGAGGGGCCCGAAGAGGTCAATTCTGACGACAGAGAACGGCTCTGATGGAGAAGGAAATGGTTGTGGGGTCCCTACTGGACCAGTAGTGTGCCGCTTGCGGTGTTGGCAAAGTGGGCACGAGGCAATATATTTAGCTACCATCGCGGAAAGACCTGGCCAGAAGAATCGACTGCGGAAGCGCACATATGTTTTGTAGTAACCCAAGTGTCCTGACGTCGGGTCGTCGTGGGAAGTGCGCAGAACTTCAGTGCGTAGTGCGCGTGGTATGACGGGAACCCATCCGTGCCCTTCCGGTTGGAAAATGTATCGATATAGCACATCGTTCTCCAATTTGAATAGTCGGAGTTGTTTCCGGAGCCTGGCATTTGGGGAAGATGAAGCACCGGTAAGCCGACCGATGATGTCAGTGCAATAAGAATCGGCTCGCTCGTGATTGGTAAGTACTGACGGACGGGTGGATGAAGGTAGGGAAGAAATGGATGATATCGACGAGGCGTCCTCCGTATAGCCAATTTGACAAGGGGATGTGACGTGCGCCGAAAACTGCGGCAAAGGGCATCGTGACAAAGCGTCGGCATCTTGGTGTTGTCTTTTAGTCTTGTAGATGACGTCAAATTCATATGATTGTAATTGGAGAATCCAGCGGCCAAGTCGTCAAAAACGTTTTTGATTGTGAACAACTAGCAAAGAGCATGGTGGTCTGTCACAACAGTAAAATGTTGACCATGTAGATACGGACGAAATTTTTGGATGAACCAGACAACAGTCAAGCACTCTTGTTCGGTTATCGAGTATCTCTTCTCTGCAGAGGTCAGAGTGCGGCTTGCATACGCGACAATTTTCTTGCGAAAGGCACAGTCGCGCTGGTGGAGTACGGCGCCGATTCCTTGTCCCCTAGCGTCAGTGTGTAATATTGTAGGTGCCTGGTCTTCGAAATAACAAAGCACCGATGGGAATGTCAGTACCTGCTTGAGTTTTTGAAATGAGGCTTCGCATTGATCATTCCAATTGAAGGAACCGGTACTAGCAAGGAGCTTGTGGAGAGGAGCGGCAATATTGGCAAAGTTGCGAATGAAGCGGCGAAAGTACGATGCGAGTCCAAAGAAACTGCGTAGTTCTTTGGAACGAAAGGGTCGCGGAAAGTTGAAGACTGCGGAAATTTTGTCCGGATCAGGCTGGATGCCAGCTTTAAAAACGAGATATCCTAGAACTTTTATAGCTGTGCTGCCGAAGTGGCACTTCTTTGTGTTTAGTTGAAGTCCAGCATTGGAGACACATGTGAGTCTTTGATCTAGGCGTTGCAGATGATCAGCAAAAGTGGAAGAAAACACGACGATATCATGGAGGTAGCATAGACAAGTTTTCCACTTGAGGCCACGAAGAACATTGTCGATCATCCTTTCAACTGTGGCTGGAGCATTACATAGGCCAAATGGCAATACGTTAAACTCGTAAAGACCATCCGGCGTAGAAAAGGCGGTCTTTTCTTTGTCTGCTTCGTCCATAGGTATTTGCTAATACCCGGACCGGAGGTCAAGGATGAAGAATTGGGCGCCTTGCAATGAATCAAGTGCATCATCTATATTGGGCATCGGATATACATTCTTTCGGGTAAACTTGTCGAGCGCGCGGTAATCAACACAAAATCGTACCGATCCATCCTTTTTTTTGTACCAACACAACGGGTGATGACTAAGAACTGGTAGAGGGTCGTATGATGTTTCTTTTTAGCATATCGGTCATATTCTCCTCGATGACTTTGCGCTCGGTCAAGGAGACTCGGTAGGGATGACGGCGTACAACAGTCTGACCTTCAGTGTCGATGCGATGATGCGTAACTGCGGTCTGTCCTAGTGCCGAAGCATTGGCGTCGAAGGAGGCCCGGTGTTTCGTTAGCAAATTTAGCAACGCCTCAGGTTGAGAAGCAGAAAGGTCAGGATTTATCCCGAGAGCAAAGGAGGAGGAAGTAACAGACTGGGCCTGCTGTGGCTGAGCTCTCAAGGCGTCAAGAAAGACCAAAGATACCGTTTGGGTATCCACATAACACGACACTGCAGAACCTTGGGGTAGGAGGACAGGCTCTGGGGTAGGGTTCAGGCCAAGGATTATCGCAGCACTGTCGTTGAACCGCACCAGGCTGGAGGGGACTACAACGCCGCGAGCTAGACAGCGGCTGGAAGGGGTGATAAGGACGTCACCATTGGCAATATTCGGAGAAGTGATGGTGATGAGTTGCTCCTGACCGTGGAGCAGTATGGTATCGGAAGCTGTGAAAAACGCAATAGTTTTTCGTCGACGCGTTCGCTGCAGTGATCGGTCTCGGTCATCTCGACTACATGTTGACGGCAAGAAATTAATGCAGATGCCGATGAGAGAAAGTCCCATCCTAAAATTAGTTCATGAGCAGATGAAAGTAAGACTGCGAAGGAGATGTGATGGCGAATACCATCAATGAAGACACGCGCTGTACATTGGACCGATGGTCTAATTATTGCGCCATTGGCGCCAATCAAAGATGATCCAAGGTAGGGTGTCTTCACTTTCCGCAATAGAGAACACAAGTTGGCACGCATAACTGAAATTGTTGCTCCCGTGTCCAACAAAGCCAACACCCTCACACCTTGCACAGTCACCAGTAACATGTTTGACGGTCGTTCAGGAGGACTTGGGTCATTTCGCCGCGATGCAGTTTTCCCTCCAAACACTGCACCGTTTAGTTTTCCGATCGCTGGGCAGCCAGTTGAGAGACAGGTCGAAGTGGTGAAACAGAGCGTCGGAGTGGCGAAGGGGAGCGTGGTCGGGACGCACGCGTATTGTTTGTCGTGTTGGAAATGCGCACAGGAGACGGGAATCAGTGGTTGGAAGGACTGTCGGCATAGCGGTAGACCTCGAGCACATGTGTCGTCCCGTTCAAAAGCAGCATAAGCACGACGTTCATCTTGCTGCCGCCGTCGACAGACCCGGGAAATGTGTCCTCGAATTTCACAGTAGTAGCGAATAGGCCGTGGGGCCCGCCAGGAAGAATGGTAGGTAGGCTTCGGTGGACGGGCGACTAGAGGTGAGAGATGTTCGTAATCAGGCACAGGTGGTCGCACTTGAGACCACGAGGGTTGCATTGAAGCGATCTCTGCATACGAAGCGGGTTGGGGGCATGGTGGAGCACGGTGGGTGCTTTGAAACACTGACATTTCTTCCCTAATAATGCCACGCAGATCGCTAGAAGCGGGTTGACGGGAACGTTGTTAAAAGGAGGTAAGCTGTAGGCTTGCAGTTCTCCACGAATTATGGCTCGAATGATGGACCGGAGCTTCATACTGTTTGCTAGGGAGTTTTCGGAGAAGTCGGGTCACAGGTGGATTGACTGCAAGGTATTAAGCCGCTGGCATACAGAGACGACGTCGAAAACCACCGAATGGTTGTGCGCGACGAGGGCGTTGAGAGTGGTAGGTCCGATACCCTTCAGAAGGTGCCGGACACGATTACCTTCTGGCATGGTGTCGTCGATACGGCGGCACAGTGCAAGCACATCCTCAATATAGGAAGTGTAGCACTCACCGCGATGTTTAACGCGTTCTGCCAGTTTCTTCCGTGCAACTTCTGAACGGGCGGTCGGTGTGCCGAAAATGCGTCGGAGCTGGTCTTTGAACGAAGACCAATCGCGGAAGTCGCTCTCATTATTTAGGAACCACGCCTTGGTAACCTCAGAGACGTAAACTGGACGCGTGCTAATTTCGATGCCTCGTTCCAGTTGTTGTAGACACCTACGCGGTCATAATTCTCGAGCCAGTCTTTGACATCTTCACTAGGCAGACCTTAGAAGATTGGAGGCTCCCGAGGGTTGGCGGCGGGTGGTTGCGCCGACGGGTGGTTCGGTTGGGCTTGCTCTTGCGCCATGGTGCTCTGCTGGCGTAAGCGACATCCCGAACGGAGCTCTAGGAGCTGGCTTTGGATGGAGAGAGGTCGAAGAGATCGGGAAGCACCTTACAGCACTTGAAATATGACGGTTCAGCTGACGCTTTATTCAAGCAACAGCAAGATGGTGCCGACGATGAAGAGGAACGGAACGAACACTGATAATGATTATTGACAGATGAGGAAGATGACGTCCAATGAATTCTTACAATATATATATTGTTGCTGAAATTTGAGCGCCCTAGACAAGCTTGCGCTCGATCGCGGATGACGGCGGTGTCTGCTCAGCTGCTGCTCGCATGTGTCAGTTGCGGCAAGCTGTGTGTGAGCGTTTTTGCTGGCGAAAGCACAGTTAAACCCAACAAAAGCACTAGCACTGAACAGTTTGTATCACGATTGATAGTGATAGTTGGGGTCGAACGTCCTAAAACCAAAGTATCCCAGAAGTCCCAGAAGTCCACATATATTATAAGAGATGCCGTAGTGGTGGGATTAGGAAATTTCGACCACATGGGATTTTTTAACGTGCACTGAAATCTAAGCACACAACACAAGCCGCAAGCTCCTTTCGCTTTCACCAAAAAGGCAGCCACCGCGGATGGGATTCAATCCAGCCACTTAAGGGTCTGCAGTCGAGTGCCTTAGAGTACCATGGAGAGTGTATTCGATAACTTGAAGCGGCATGCCACTGAGTTCGGTGGGCTTGATCGCCAGTCATTGCAGCGGTATTTCGAAAGGGCTAAATGGAAAAGAACAACCGTGGGCTGAGGTTTATTGGCACTTTTAGGAACCCCAAGTGGCCAAAATGAATCCCGAGGCCCATGGTACAGCGTGTCTCATCGTGTCGTGGTTTTGGTAAATAAAATCAAAACAGTTCTGTTCAGTCCCAGAAGTCAACCGATTTCAAGTGCTCGATGGTAACAACAATATGTTGACAAGTTTCACGATGTATATTTTGATAACCCATTGCTTTTCTCGTCGTCAGCTGAAAAGAAAACTACGCACGCTAACGACGCCTTTCGCGTGCAGTTTGAGCCTTGGAGCCCACCGCACAAGCGATTTATCTTGTAATATTTGCGCAATGTTGAAGCTGAAAGGTTCTGCAACCTTGCACCAATAAAATTCATTGCGCTTCAGTTCCCGCAAGCGCAAGAATTTGTGGAACACCACGACGACGAGGCATGGTTGACACGTTGTCGGCAAGCAAGTTTTTGTTTTATCACCACATCACAGCTTGCGCCGGTTGCCGTGTGGTGGGGCCACCATAGCTGAAAGTTGCCAATAACAAAGAACAGCAGTTGATTTCAAGCACAAGTGCAGCAACACGTGCCTATAGATGAATGCAAATAAAATACATGGCCGGAGGCTACAAAATAAATGCCACCGTGTTCAGACGGCAAACATGTGTTGTGTGAAGTTATGTGATACTTCGGCTATCCTGCTCACCACCACAGCTTTTGTGGACGAAAATTCTCGTTAAAAGAAGTATTGCTGTGTAGTACCCGATTTGGGCCTCGAAAAGTTTATTATACAGCAGTCAAAGAACGGGGACAATGAGCGTATTTTGTATACCATGTTACCTGCCTTTGGTGAAACTGACGAGTCAGAGTTGGTTAACTGAATTATTGAAAAACCTAAAAGGCTCAGTGTTCAGGGTAGAAACACACAAATCCGAGTGCTAGAAGAGATGTAGACCATTCGGAAAATCACAATGAAGATTGTGCTCACACATGCACAGCGTGAGCAAAAAACACGACCGAAGCTTACCACTGAGGCCTTTAAAATAAACTTTTATTTTGACTCAAGCGAACAGGCAAACAAATTTAGGCACCGATTTTGTGAGATGGTCATACTCCACGTCCTAAAAATCAATTGTTGAAAGCAAGAGCAATGAATCGGAAAAACACAGAAAGTGCTGCGTAAAACACGCTCACAGTTCATAAGCCATCACTTAGCTAGAAAAGCTGTCTAATAAAACCACACCAGCAAACTTTTGCTTTTGCTTC
This sequence comes from Rhipicephalus microplus, assembly GCF_043290135.1. NCBI lineage: Eukaryota > Metazoa > Arthropoda > Arachnida > Ixodida > Ixodidae > Rhipicephalus > Rhipicephalus microplus. Next base: position 95,986,370 of record NC_134702.1, on the reverse strand, counting down.
TTCATTGCCAGTTATATGAGGGCGCAAGAAGAAATACACGTTAAAAAGCCAGAACAAAACAAAAAGCGACTGCAAATGCTCTTTCTTTATTATAAAAGTCACGTACACAGAGTTCAATCAGTGTACAGACGCATCAAAGTCGAGCGGCTATTGATGAAAAACCTCACACTACAAGAGTGCCAAAGGAGGAATACTTGGAGCAAAGTTTGGTTTTTTGCTACGGCTGAAAACAGCGGTTCGCTGGCGCGTTCCGCGGGCAACACTGCCCGCCAGAGCAGCGGTAGCCGCGGCACATGTGAAACGAGCGTGCGTCCTCCCGCCGCTCGGTCGCTCGTATGTGAATCAGTCTTAAGAGAGTGAGGAGCGATCAGACGGTAGAGCAGTGCGCAGGGAAGAGAGAGAGCGAACGGCGAGAGAGGGAGCTTCGAAGCACTGCCCCTACACTCTCCTACACTCTTTCACACCACTAGGTGCGGTTTTAGGGGCAAGGATAAGCACGCCTACCGGCAGCTGTTACCATGGGAGAGAGAGTGAGAGCAGAGAGAATCTGCGAGCACGCGGATGCCGCAGACAACGCCGCATGCCTGACATAGCCCGACCAAGACAAACTTGCATTAGCGTCTTCTTTGGCTCAAACGGGCTTGTGATGACACCCAAATATACGCCTCAATATTTTTTATTTTCAATAAGTACGTCTAAAAATAAATGCGAAGTGGAAACACCTCACATTAATCACCGTAAAATGAAGCCACCGACTCCACATGCAGATAATTTTTCTTTTACTGACAAATGTATACTTTAATATTTCTTTGAGATTACTATGGTTTACATTAAGGTGGAGGTTTGAATACCAATACAACAACATGATTTTCGCAGGAATGCAAGAACATGCGAGCTAATAATCATATAAGATGAGCTTGTAAGACAAGCAGCATTTTGTAGCCATAACGCATTTTTTGAGATATAGAAGTACCCTACCCTCTCTGCCCTGTTGAAACAACGCTGTTCTTTCTTCGTAGAATGAGGGCGAGATATTTGAGCCACAAGAAAAATAACCTTGAGTCTTTCTCACGCAGATGAAGAGTCATGTAGCATGGTCCTGGACAAAGAGGTCCAAGAGCGGTACGTAAAATTTACGACCATACACCAATTATCACGTTATTGTAAATGTGTGATAGTAACGTGCTTCGAAGCTTTCATAAAATAACGATTATACTTAGACACTACTGATTGATTATTATGTGGGGTTTTAACTTTCCAAAACCACCATCCAAATAATAAAGACGCTGTAGTGGAGGGCTCCAGAAATTCCGACCCCCTCGGGTTCTTTAACCTGCACCCCAATGAGGGAGACAGGCCTACAGCATTGCCGACTCCATCGGAAACGCAGCCGCCGCAGCCGGGATTCTATCCCGTCACCTGCGAGTCGGCAACCGAGTACCTGAGCCAATGTACAACCGCGGCGGCATGCTTACGCTACTGAGAAGTATATCAACGTGATCGCATTAGAAAGCTCGTGTCGCAGAAATTCCGCCGTTCGCGTCGGTACCGTGGGCGGTGAGCGAAAAATTGTCTGTGAGCGAAAAACAGAGAAAGAAGGAAATAAAATAAATAAAATTTTAGTTCCCATTTAGGATCTAACCAGGGCCGTTCACGTGTCAAGCGGGTGTCCTACCACAAAGCCACGATGTTACTTGCAGCTGCTTTGAAACAAAAAAAAAACTGCATAAGTGCCATGTAATGGAAGGGGTCTCTTTAACGCATTTTGTTCCACAGGTGTCACGACGAAAGCGAGCCCATTTGGCGATTTGTAGGCGCATTTAGGAGGCCATCAAACTACGTCAAAAAGGCCGGGATTGTGCGGCCATCGCCGCCAAAAACACAAATATTTTCATGTCTATGTCTATCTAGTCTATGTCTATCTAGCGGAAAACGTATCATGCCTTTCCGGAGGCGTTGAACAAGAAAACAGGAACGAGTAGATAATGTGCTTCCATCTGGGAGGCATTGTGAGACTCTTTATGCCCCTTCAAGGAACTGCCAATTCAACAAACCACAACACTTGCATAGATTTAGGCTGGCTTTTTATTCTCACGACACGATTAAAGAAGTGAAGTGCTGCAGTTGCCATTTCATTGACCATAAGACGATGCTTGTTGCGGTTGGCCGAAAGAGGTCTACAGAAGAACAACTCGAACAATCGCCAGATAACTAATGCAAGACGGACGACAGAATGGGGCCATTTACGAATACAAGTGTCCCGCCCACGCGCAGATCACAATATAGAACCATGTGACTATGTCACTGTATGATATTTTGATGAAGCTGTTATAAAGTGCTGTTAAATACATCGAAAACCTGCACCATTACTATACATACGTCACGCTTAGTAAACGCACGTTTGTGAGAGCGCGCGCGCATGCGCGCGTGTGTGTGTGTGTGTGTGTGCGTGTGTGTGTGTGTGCGTGTGTGTGTGTGTGTGTGTGTGTGTGTGTGTGTGTGTGTGTGTGTGTGTGTGTGAACAAAATATATTGATAAGTGTGCACTTGGCGGTTGAACGGCGCCCTCGGGGCCGGATATTGGTATCGCGGTCAACTCTTTAGGGCGAAGTTTTAGGGTTCCCGAATTTTCAATTAATTACTTAAGGTGGACCGCATTCGGCGAATAAGCCCTTCGGAAAGGCACAGAATACAGAATATTACTTTAATAACATTTTACGCAATGAGAGAGGATCTAGCTCATCCCCTCCGTAAATTGCTTTTTTTTCCCGAAAAACGATCAGATACTGTTTTTTTTTGTTGCGTGAGAAATCGTAATAAAGCACGCACACAACTGGTAAGCTCAGAGTGGAAGAACTCTGAGCTTACCAGTTATTGGCTATTGGCTCACGCTCCGGTTTCTTAGTGACTGTAGGTTTTTCAAAGCTGTGAATGATTTCAAGCAAAATTTTTATGTGTGACAGACTTTGGTGGTGGCCTTGTACGTGAAAGTCCCGGCCATGACGAGGGAACTAGCATGCAGATTAGCTCAAAGGCGCGCGTGCCGGTCAAATGCGCACTTGTATATGCGCCGTTTCGCAATAAGTTTTGCTCTCTTGATCGCGGCCTTGTGGGTGGTCAGCACTACTGACATGGCTGCCTTATCTTTTATAGAAGTCACTTGCCATCTCATGGTGCCACAATTTACATGTTGCCCGGATACCAACACATTACTGTCGATTGATAGATTGATATGTGGGGTTTAACGTCCCAAAACCACCATATGATTATGAGAGACGCCGTAGTGGAGGGCTCCGGAAATTTCGACCACCTGTGGCTCTTTAACGTGCACCCAAATATGAGCACACGGGCCTAACACATTTCCGCCTCCATCGGAAATGCAGCTGCTAAAGCCGGGATTCGAACCCGCGACCTGCGGGTCAGCAGCCGAGTTCATTAGCCACTAGACTACCGCGGTGGGGCACACATTTTTGTTGATGCCTTCAAGAATCGAAGCGTTACGCTTCTAAGGACATGGATAAAAGTATAATTCTTGTCGTGGAGGAAGGGAAAAGTTTGAACGGTGCAATGAGCCTATGCTATAAAAAGAAGTAAAAAAAGCCCCTGAGGCGCAACGATGCCAAATATCGCTTACATTGATTTTAGCGGTGTGTGGAAAGGCTCCAAAATTATGGAATTCTAAAATTATTCGACGAAAATTTTGAGAAAAGTAAAAATAAACACTCAATTTGGAGATTTCGCCTTCACTTTTCAAAATCTGACATATCTGTACGCATTCCATTCCTTTTTTTAATTATTTCTCAAACACTCTTTTAAAAAGTTTAATCTTTTGGTCTCTTCTGTGCAGACTCCGTGATCTGTTCTGCTCGGCGTAAGGGGAATTATAACTGGATGAAGGTCAATATCTTTCTCGAAGCTTACTGATGAGCAACTGGTGCCAAAAATTAGATCATAGCAAGTTTAGTGAAATAAAATGGCAGTCCGCGATGAGGTCTGCCCTTATCAAAAATACGTCAAGCACATCTCAACATCTGTTCTCCGTCAGTGCGTATGTTCTGGTTGACTTAACGCAACGGGGGAAAGAACACGCACGCAGTTACACTGAAAGCACGTGCAAATTAGCCATATTATTCTATTTGGAGGCAGCTAAAACTTATAGATAGTTTTTCACTTGTTGAAACGGTTATGCTGCAATGAATCTCTTTATACTCAAATTAATTCGAACACCGTGAACCAGTGTATATAGATCGCATGTTTACGTGTGGCTAATATGTCCAGGGTCTACGAATGTCTTCGACACACCTTTCTTATGGGTCCCATGCTGGTGATTATCTCAGCCACCTCGACCAGCTGTTTCCAGAATCCGGCGTGGACAGTTCTCAATAGTCACCTCAGCATGCAAGTATCTTCGTGCAGATATGTAAAGGCGAGGATTCTTACAGTACATCCTCATCAAACATGCTCGAGTTGCTTGCCGCCTAGGACCCTCAATCCAAAACGGAAGATACTGCATGAACTTGGAGGAACTAACAGTGCCGTGAATTATGAGGTATATGATTGATTGATTTGTGGGGATAAGCGTCCCAAAAGCACCATATGATTATGAGCGACGCCATGGTGAAGGGCTGCCGAGATTTAGACTTCCTGGGTTTTTTTAACGTGCGTCCAAATCTGAGCACACGGGCCTACAACATTTCCGTCTTCATCGGCAAAGTAGCCGGCGAAGCCGGGATTAGATCCGTCACCTGCCTGTCAGCAGCCGAGTACCATATCCACTAGACCACTGTGGCGGGGCTACTAGGTTATACTATGTAATCTGGGCATCACCAGTGTGTATGCTAATATTCTGGAAGAAGAAGCATGCAGCATATGTGGATTTGCGGGATGAGTACGCGTAGGCCATTAGAATAATCAGATAAATGAGCCCTTATAAAACCTATCGCAATGAAATTCATGCAAGTAAAATTAATTCCTAGATATCAACCTTCGAAGTGATGCGGTAATGTATGTTTAACGATTTCGAGTACTTGATATGGAAACAATTACAGCACGCGGGCTGATCATCCTAGATTAAAGATCTTCTTCTTCTTCTTCTTCTTCTTCTTCTTCTTCTTCTTCTTCTTCTTCTTCTTCTTCTTCTTCTTCTTCTTCTTCTTCTTCTTCTTCTTCTTCTTCTTCTTCTTCTTCTTCTTCTTCTTCTTCTTCTTCTTCTTCTTCTTCTTCTTCTTCTTCTTCTTCTTCTTCCTGACTACGCCCAACGCAGGGCAGAGGCCCCTCTCTTGATCCGCCAATCAATCCGGTCTTGTGCTCTCCATTGCCACGTTATACCTGCAAACTTCTTAATCTCATCGGCCCACCTACCTTTCTGTGTTCCCTTCGTGCGTTTTCCTTCTCTGGGAATTCAGTCAGTTACCCTTAATGACAAAAGGTTATCCTTCCTACGCGCCCGGCCCGTGTTCATTTCTTGTTCTTGATTTGAACCATGATGTCCTTTACCTTGGTTTGTTCGCTGACCCACTCTGGTCTCTTCTTGTCTTTTATGGTTACACCTATCATTTTTCTTTCCATAGCTCGCTACGTCGTCCTCAATTTAAGCTGAATCCTCTTTGTAAGCCTTCAGGTTGCAGCCCCGTAGGTAAATTGAGGGTTAGTGGCGGATTCTTATTCTTGATTCGAGAATGTGCGCCGAATGCGATAATGGCATTTCATTTAGGCTTACCGATTCGACTGAGCGCAGAAAGTTTATTGATTATTACGTGGGGTTCAACTTCCCGAAACCACCATATGGTTATGAGAGACGCCGTAGTAGAGGGCTCCGGAAACTTTGACACCTGGGGTTCTTTAATGTGCCCCCAAATCTACAGAATTTTCGCCTTTACCGAACGCCGAAAGTTCATTACGAGTCATTAATCTATCCCAAACAAAAAACGAAGATGTAACAAAAGGCAAAGTCGCAAGTGTTTTCAAAGCCCGATAATTAGGTAAATTCATGTCCTACAAAAACATTTCGCTGGTGGCTGAACAATTGCACTGCTACACTTTCCCGCAGTAGATAGCGTAGATAAATATATGACCTAGCTACGACCCTCTCTAAAACGTTTGCAGAACGCCGTTTCAATGGACCACTGCGCTGTCTTACACGGGCTCTGCGCACCGGGGTCTTTCGATACGCAATACACCACACATGTTGCACAATAAATGTGATGTTTTCAGAAGCCGCCTTCTGTACAGTGAGTTGTTTTTTTATGGCACAGGTTAACTGCATACTTGCCTCGCACGTCGCAGATTGTGGTTTTGTCACACTCGTTCACGATCGCAGTACGCCGACGATGATGTGGCACTGGACCCTGATCACGTTCCCAAGCTGCGTGCTGTCGTCAGCGCTAGGCCTGCTATACGTCTACGTCTTCATGTTCAAGCAGTAGTAAGTGCGCCCCGCGAAGCTGTAATAACAACGTGAATGGTTGCATCTGAAACGAAAACATTTCACCACCTCGTAGAAAATACAGAGGCCATTGCAACACCTAAAAGAGAGTTACTTCACTTCTATAATGGCGGTAATAAATGCGCACTTTTTATTGTAACGCTGCATGGCTTTTTCTCAGATTGTTCACTTCCCAAAGTGCAATGCTATGAAAAAGCTGCCACCTATTTTCACGTGTGGGAGCTCTTTGAAAACAGGCTTGGATAACGCGACAACGAAGTCGAAGACAAAGGGCTTTGCTGCTTTTGTGCGATCGGCGCTCAATTCGTGAGGCACACTTATTGAATGACTAGACCTGAGACTTGTATGCTGCTAGAAGCAAACAAAATGTTCGTAAACAGGTGTATTTTTGTTTTTGAAAAAAAACATCAGGCGGCCATCAAAACACGTTATATTTGACGAAGAACGACGACGACACATAAGGCCACATGCATGATTGCCAGAATAGCAGACAATATTGAACGAAATGCAGACACGGAACTGGAGCTTTCTTATGGGATAACACTTTGACTAATCGCCCCCGCAGTGAATACGTGCTGGATCCCTCGCTGCAGCCCCGAATGCTCCGGTTGACGGCGAGGCACCTCAGGAAAACACCAAACATCAGGTACGACCTGGCACTTGCGTCGTTGGTACTAACGGTTGTCGCGTAACCCGAAACACACTAAAAGTATACGAATTCGTGAGATGAGAAAATGTCCGTATTCAATGACGTAGCTGGAGGTGAAGGAGGGCAATGGAAATGTCGCAAGTATTAAACTTCTCGTTTGTATAAATCTTGCAGACAAATAAAAACACGAGCCAACGTAAATAAAATGGGTTGAACCTCCCTGAAGAAATGCATGGCTGTGCCACTGTCTGGATTGATCCTTGAATGCTCGTAAAAAAAGAAAAAAACCTGGATGTATGCCTTCAACTGTGATGTTTCTTATGTATAAGAGCTTTAAAAAAAACAGACACGCTGTCAAATATTTTCTTATCCCCTTTATTAAGCAACTTCTGTGTTTTTTTGCGCTATTGGCAGTGGCACTACCAAAAGCAAGTAGGTGAGAAGAGCTCGATGCTCATTTGTAACTCAATTAAAGACGAGCGGCTGCTAGAAATATCTGTAGTAGGCGTACAAGCATCTAAATGTAGGTAGCAATTTCGCGTGGTCTGCACTGTGCAACTGAATGCATTGTTTCTGGCACCTTTATGAGAGCTTGTAATGGCGTTGTTTGGCTGACATATAAAAAAAGCAGCAGTTTCATTATTCTACCCCAGACATACGTTTGTGCCCTGAAAAAATTCCGGTAAGTGCAACTATGAAGCCATAGGTTGTAGGTACAAAACCGTTAAGACGTAATAAGTGAAGATCCAAATGACACCGGCCTTATTGCTGTGAATTTACTCTCCGATTAAACAAGAAACTTGATAGAAATGTTATTGCCATATTATTTTTGAAATAACAAATATAGTAAAATGAATAAATTACTTCATGCGAGTAATTTCTCTAATTTCAATTCATTTTCAATTACTTTTTACCAGAATATCTCTTCATCTATGACAAATTTACCTAAAAACGACTAGAAAGTAAAAAAAAGTACATGTTAACTTGAGTGTCAAACCTTAAGCATGAGGGTTGGGGCAAGGATATCCGCGATTTCAGTGCAAATGCACTGCATTGGTGTACGTAGATGTGCATGAGGTGTACACAGCGGCGAAATTTTTTGTTACCGTAACTTTAAAGTTTTTGATTGCTTTTGAAAGTGGTACTTACGTGTGCCATTACTTTCTGGCAACTGCAGTTCGTTATATATTTTAAATCAGTTGAAAAAGTTACAGAAAAAGAACACTAATATAATTTAACTACATTTAGGAGCAACTTTGCATCTGAAATGACCACACTGCGTCAGATGTCATGGTTATTTTATATTTTGACGTATTTGCGCAGCTACATAACTATGAGTCAACAATTTAGCCTGCCAACAAGTATTACGTAAAACCTCATCGACGAAGCTACTTTGTAGACAAGAGCTCAGAGCCTTTGTAATCAACTAACAGATATTACTCCTGTTTCTTCAAATGCCACTTTCTGTTGGAAAAAGATGGTAGTTACTCTCAAGCCCCCTACAAAGGCAAAACACTATTTGAAAAATACCTTCAAGGAAAAAACAACCCTAGGGGCGATTGGAACTTCGAGTATTAGTTGTAGCACTATTTATTTTCTAAACTACGCGGTGAATGGTATACTAGTGATGCAGCAATGCAATATCTTATGAACAACGCCGCTGTAACGCAGGCACAAGGAACTCCTCTACATGGTTTTTCTAACAAGCTACAGCTGCCTGTACCTTCTGGCTCGCATTGCAGGTACTGATGACAAGTAAGTACACATTTGCTGTTTGAAAGCGATAACGTTTCATGGCTAGTTTTGCAGAAAGTTTGGTGTCGGAGTCGTCGGTTTTGAGGAAAAAATTTGCCAGCGTTGCCCAAGAACTAAAATTTGCAATAGGTGCAGAAAAATAACAAATATGCTCCGTTCGAGTGGGAGTAGAATCTAAAACTTCTCCGCGGCAAGCAGGCATTGTACTGCAGGTCGATTCCAGCGCTCGAAACTTCATTAAAAAAATTGGCAGATCCCACGTACAATGGGAAACCTTGATATGCGAAGCGCGAATGAGGAACAATGATATTTCACTTTACAATCAGCACAATGTTACAAGCTGAACGTAAAATTTGCCGTACATGACTTACATATCATATTTATAACGTTTGCACCTATAGAATTTGAGGTCGTCGTCTATTCACGTCACATAATACCAAATTTACCATACGTGAAGGTAGCGAAACGGCCGCGAGCACGCTATGAGCGTAGTCACGTTTCACATGACATGCATGTCATGAATATAATGTTTGGGCGTGTCATTTTGCTTCGTCGTCTATTGACGTCACGTGATACCGAATTCGGTATATGTGGAACAAGCGAAGCGCCGCGAGTACGCTGTAAGCGTAGCAGGTCATGTTTTACATTAAACGCATGTCATGATTATTATGTTTGGACGCATCATTTTGCTTCGTCGTCTATTCACGTCACATGATACCAAACTTGGTATATGTGGAGCTAGCGAAACGGTCACAAGCACTTTATGCGCGTAGCATGTAGTCAAGTATTACATGACGCGCATTTCGTGATTATTATGTTTCGACGTGATATTTACCTTCGTCGTTCATTCACGCCCCGTAATACCAAATTTATTATGTGTGAAGCTAGCGAAATGGCCGCGAGTGCACCTTAGCACGGCGGATAGTCATGACCTACATGTCATGCATGTCATGATTTCCACGTTAGGGTCTGTTACTTATGTTCGTCATGCAGTCATGTCACACCATATCACTTTTGCAACATATCATGTGAACAAAACCACCGCAAGAGCAACGATGCTTTCGTTCACATGAAATTTAAATAATAATATTCATGACGTAAATATAACTGACACAAATATGACATGTACTAATAATATTCATGACATAAATATAACACTTTTTAACTAGTATCTTATGATCGTCGTACCCTCAAGTTATGCCATACTAATTTTGGTATAGATACCATTATCGAAACAGCGAGGAGAGCTGAAAGTCGTAGTCGGCTAGATAGATAGATACGCTGAAAGTGGTTGAAGTTCTCTAAGAAATGCTTCGCGTTTAAAATAGAAAAAGACTGCACGAATGTCATCTAGTGCGATGACTATTTAATGGAGCGGGAAATCGTGTGGCCGAAGCGTAGAAAAGCACCAAGCATCAAAAGATGTGACCTGCGTAGCGAGTGGCCGGTTGAAAGGCACACCAATCACGAAGCGCGCGGGATTACTATAATCATAATCGGCAACAGCATCTGCCCTGTGTGCTGCTGTGCGAACATCGAGACATTCTTTAGCGTCCGTTCAGCAACACATGCAGAAGCTCGTGTCGTATAACGGACGCTTAACATGTACTTCGGTAGCTCACGAAAAACATTACAGCTTATACACAGAGTCAAGAATGATGAGTGGGGCGAAGCGTCCATGCGTTTGTCTGTCTGTCCATCCATCCATCCGTCCATCCGTAGATCGTCCATCTAGTCAAGACTCGTAGTACCGCAATCTCGGATCTTTTTATCATAGACTCATTATATACAACTACCGCCATCCAGCAGACATTCAAGAACTAAACGAGAGGTGGCTACTACGACTACGACAAGGGACGTACGACCTACGGCGTGAGGAGCTCTTTAGAAAAATTTGTCACAGACGTCAATAAGATTTCAATCTAACATTTTTTTCTGAGACATGCAATAGCGATGACGAAAAAACAGACTTCATTCACATGAACATAGATATGAGATGGCGTGTGTCTTCAGAAAAAGTGTTTAGCGATTTGTAGTACATGGTACTCTACTATGGGAGAGCAGAAAGCCCTCTCGACACGTACTTACCTACTACCAGTGAAAGGATAGCCCCGCAAGGCTAGGTTACGACATCACCCATGAAAGAATCTATCATGGTTACGGGCCCCTCGCAACTGTACACTCATTCTAGAAAAGTTTGAAACAGCCAATGCTATGAAGGCATTGCGAGCGATGCCTAATTGCTCACTCAAGATCCTCTCGTACAGGCAAATGTCCTTCAAGTTTTTAATTCCAGGGTGTAATTAGAAGCATTTTTATTCAGCATCAACCAGTTTCGATGTATCATCTGAAGAATAAGCACCTTAAAGTGCGATAACAAAGACTGAAGACTTTTTGTTTTTGCAATTTTACCGTGTAATACAACAAAGAGACACCCTTCACCTTTTCAGTCGTTTTAAACATGGCACGTTTTGCTTCTCAAAAAACTTCTGGTTACTTTAATTGTCACTCTTCACTGAAACATAAAACAATATTTTTTTTATTTGTGCAAGAGCAAGGAAAAACTTTTTTCCACGATCTGCTAAAAAGAAGGCACACAAAGTTCATTACTATTTCCCGTAATGTTGTGCGTAGTTTAGAAGAAAATGTATATGAATTATTCGGCCAGACAAACCTAACCTAACCTGACCTAACCTAACCTAACCTAACCTAACCTAACCTAACCTAACAAAAAGTGTTCAAAATGAGTGGGCTACTCAGTAAAGCATTCGATCTCCGCCAACGCTCCTAGGCAGGCTATGCTAGTGCACAAAACCAGAAGCCGTCCAGCACCTGTATTTGTAAACAGCAAAAAGATCTATAGACCAAAAGGACGCTGTTAAATCCGAAGCATTTCTTAGCAAACTTTGGGGACATTTAGCGTATCTATCTATCTATCTATCTATCTATCTATCTATCTATCTATCTATCTATCTATCTATCTATCTATCTATCTATCTATCTATCTATCTATCTATCTATCTATCTATCTATCTATCTATCTATCTATCTATCTATCTATCTATCTATCTATCTATCTATCTATCTATCTATTCATCTATTCATCTATTCATCTATCTATCTATCTATCTATCTATCTATCTATCTATCTATCTATCTATCTATCTATCTATCTATCTATCTATCTATCTATCTATCTATCTATCTATCTATCTATCTATCTATCTATCTATCTATCTATCTATCTATCTATCTATCTATCTATCTATCTATCTTTCTATCTATCTATCTATCTATCTATCTATCTATCTATCTATCTATCTCTATCCGCCTAAGCTCTCTTGGCCGTTTCGATAATGGTATCGATACCAAACTTTGTATGGCATAACATGACTGAATGAAGAACATATCTGACTAGTCATAACATGACAGTCACGATATGCATGTCATAAATGTCATGATTTACATATCATGGTCCTGCGCTCTTGCGGTGGTTTCGTTCATATGGCATATTGCAAAACTGGTATGGTATGACATGATTGCATGGCAAACACAAGCGACAGACCCTAACATGAAAATGATGACATGCATGTCATGTGAAAACATGACTGCATGCCACGCTCATGATGCGCTCGCGGCCGTATCGCTATCGTTATATATACCAAATTTGGTATTACGGTACGTGAATGGATGACAGAGGTATGCGACTGGTGCAAGCATAATGATCATGACATGCGTGTCATGTGAAAACATAATATACATGTCATGCTCATGATGCGCTGGCGGCCGTTTCGCTAGCTTCACCTATAGCAAATTTGGTACTACGGGAGGTGAATGTATGACGAAGGTATGATACTGGTGCAAACATGATAAGCATGAGATGCGTATCATGTAACAACATGACTGCATGCTACGGTCATGATGCGTTCGTGGCCGTTTCGCTAGCTTCACATATGCCAAATTTGGTGTTACGTGACGCCAATGGATGACGAAGGTATGTGACTGGTGCAAACATAATAATAATGAGATGCACGCCATGTGCGAACATGACTACACGCCACACTAAAGGCGCCATTACAGTTCGATGTGACGCGGTGGGCATGCTCGACGTCGTTGCCACGTCAGGCGCTGTTGTTGCCATATACTGGCGCAAACCGGGCTGGGTTGTTTTGACGCATGCACGTTTCAGCACGTCCGGCATCCCTCCGCCACGAAAATATAAGTGTTTTTGAAAGGGCAAAAGTAAGAAATAAGCGCAGTTCTGTTACTGCCTCCCTATCAATGGAGGGTACCTCCACAGTTCTGCGCAGGGGATGCGGTGCGCATGCTCACCGGCGTTCATTTGGTCACGTCCCAGCGACGTTGTCATGCCAAGCGGTGGTCCTGCCATATACTCGCAGGCGCGCCACGCTGCGTCTCTTTGACGCATGCGCGTTTCAGCGCGTCCAGCGTCCTTCCGTCACGAAAAGAGGGATACGCAGTGTTGTCTGGGTAATGCATCGGCGTAGAGTAATGTTACTCTATGGCATCGGCGCGAAATGCAGCATGTCGCATTTGATGCTGGTTGCCGTCGGGCAACGCCGATGGATGCTAGTCGCGCCTGCTGTCAGACTATAGAGTGCTCGCGTTTTGCTAACGTAGCGTCACTGTGCCCAGCGCGCGCGCGCGTTACGCTAAATTGGAGTATATTGGGTCCTTCAGGAAGTGTTCATGGTTGTTTTGCTAGCTCCACATGTACCAAGTTTGATGTTAAGTGACGTCAATAGATGACAAAGTATATGACAGGTGCAAACATGATAATCCTGACACGCGTGTCAGGTGAGAACGTGACAACATACCGCGCTCATATCGTGCTCACGGCCGTTTTGCTAGCTCAAAATATACTAAATTTGGTATTACGTGACGTGAATAGATGACGAAGGTAAACGACACATTCAAACAAGATAAGCATGACACAGAAGTCATGTACAGCATCATTTACCTCCACCTCGTAACGTTGTGCTGATTTTAAAGTGACATATCAACATTTCTAATTCATGCTTCGCATATCACCGATTCCCACTGTATGTGGGATGTGCCATTTTTTTTCGTACATAGCTAACGCTAGTACAATTTCAAAGATCTTTTTTGACACAAGAAAATGCTCGGTAAACTTGAAGGCTTTTATCATGAAAGCACTGGAGGCAACGTCACCTTGAGTTTATACAACCAGCACGCCATGACGTGATATGCAGCCATAACCTCCGCTAGGCCCTGCGTAATTATTTATTCGTGGTTATCAAGATGAATTGTAGGGACTATTGCGGTAAGGGCTGAGAAGAGCAGCTGATAGTCTTAAAAACTTAGCTCGGTTGCGACGCCATGAACGAAGTAACGAATGGTGCCAGTTTGACGAAATGTATAATCTGCAGAAATAGTGGAGCTGCGGTTACCTTTTGGTTCTGTTGTGATTGCCGCTTCATTCGCGACAAAGACGTCATCAATAGGTGTAACTGGGAACCATTCACTGCGGTAAGACATTAAGCACTCTTCAAGTTCGAGCCTTGTTTTTCGTTTGTGTGGCTACAGCTTCGTTCCCGACTGAGGCAAATAAACGCCGTGGGAAGTTATATTTGGTAACCGGAGCCTGGCACGTGACGTGGAAACTCAGTTGTCGTGAGGCCCAGCCGTAGAAAAGCTCTGCTGCTTAAACGGAGATCATTAGTAAGACAACTCATACGGCTGCTAGTTCCAAAAGACTCGTTGCTGACTCGTGATACAGCTGAAGATGCCAACTGTATCGTACCGCAAAAAATTAATTAGTTCATGAAACTCATGTCGACCCTAGCACTCTCTTTGTAAAACACTTCTTCGTACATTATTAGCGCTCTTTGTTAAACGAGAAAACTCAAGATTAAATTCCACCTCATGTAAAAAAAATAATGTCTATTCTATCGCTAATTTCACCGACTGTCTGCGAAGGGACGCGCAGCTGTGCGTGCTGTGCAGCATGGTGGTTGTGACGTCAGCTGTGACATTGGAGAATCGCCAGAGGGAAATGGAAATAGATGCCACCGACTGCTGGAGCCGATTTCCGTGGCACGTGGTTCTGGTGATTGGAGCCGTGCAGGTCTTGAGCAAAATCATTGATGTAAGTTTCGATATCTTATTTAATCACAAAAGCCAAAGCTCCTAGAAAGCCATTGCAGATATGGATGTAATAATCAAACGTAACTCCTTGAAGCTATTATTCAGGTGATAGCCTAAGGTGTTTAAGTCGAAGCCCCCTTCGAAGAGCAGTGTACGCACTAACGTCAAAGTGCCGCGACGAGATAGCCATGAGTGAAAAAAAAAATAAAGCTTTCACATGGAATAGAGCCCTAGTGTTCTGCGTGGCAGGTAAGTATTCTACGCCTGAGCCACAACAGTGCTTGATACTGCTTTGAAAAAAGAACCCATACACTCATGACGTTGGCCAAGGGGTCACATTAACAGTTTTAATATGGCGGGGCAGAACCGTAAAATACTCAAAGGCGAGTTCAAAGTCTGAGAAGCAGATACTGCGAAAAAAATTATCAGCACACCTTAGAACAATACCTGAAAGACGAAAGCCTCCTAGAAAGACGTATACGTCGGCTCATTTCGCAATAAAAAATGCATTTTGATGACGAGACTTGCAAGTGGAATCCTCCGGTAGCAAAGCCCGATGCTTTAACCCAAAATACACAGGACAACGACGTTTCATTAACTCTACGCATAGAAATGCGGCTGGTTAAGTGAACCACCAACATGCGATGTTCATGTTATATGACAGCTGCTTCAACGGGCCCTGAAGCACCCTTTTATTTATTGGTATAATTGACAACCACCTGTTAGTACCACGAAGCCACAAGGAAGTTAAAGAGAAATTCATCCTGGTTCGAGGATCTAACGAGGCTCCAACAATTTCCGGGGATGGTCGCTTACCAATTAAGCAAACCAGAGTTATACGGTTAATAACAGCGCAGAGGCAAATCAGTCATCACCTGAAAGCGTATGGACGCAGAATTTTGCAAGTAATCTACAAAGGCTTATTGATGGGCACATGCATATGCATGCACTAGCAATTCTGATGTTCCATGTGTCCTAGAACACAGCCACAAAGCCCGATGAACATAACTAGAAACACAGCACATCCAGATGCTTGAAACCAGGCAGGACTTATTTCTTTTCTACTGCTCCACAGAACTCTTGTGCATTCTAAACTGAGCATTCATCCTCAAGACGCACAATGAGTTGCCAAATGTGATGTAGTACCTGTTCTCTTTCATTTTGAACAACGCGTCCTTCTAAATGAACGTTCCTGCATTATAGGTTCTCAACTAGTTATCATATATTATTCTCATTTGCATGATCGTGCTTGAAGCGGCAGAGAGGACGATGATCGAACGGATGTGCCGTCCAAAATATACGTCAGCGCCCGGCTTAGCCTTGAACTCTTCCTCCAAATTATTTGTATGCCCTGACCGGTAAATCTGATTCAAATAATTGCGGAGTGTACACGCTCCGATATCCGGCAGCGGTTCTGGTAACTATAAATGTAACGTAGCAGCGAACTCCCAAACATCTGTTGGAACTCCGTACCCCATTCGTTATCATGTAATCGGCTAACACACCTTGGGCCTGCAGGTTACGTGGATTGGCCTGCTACCTGCGCACTTTTCGGGGACAATTCAAATAGAGAAGAAATGGAAAGAAAACACGCTTCCCCGGAATGTGCCTGGTGGCTACTTTTCGTCAAATAAGAGGGGTCCGTGGCGACCACAAATGAGTGGTGCGTATGGCAAGCTTTGGCGGTTGCCGGCTCAAGTGTCGATATAGCTGGGCATTTTATACTCTCCTTTTTCCCAACGAATGAGGGAGCGATTTTTTCCTAGTTTTAGACTCACCGGTCGAAGACGCATTTTGCGCGTAGTTCATTACGTCGGTTTTCTCAATTCATCTAGATCCCAGAGTCTCGTCTTCTCTGTTTTGTCTGGCGGGGCAATCAGTTTCAGTTTAACCGTGATTCGTAGTATTGTGCAACATGCAAGTGGGACTTTCTCAGAAGTTGCTAGCGGTTTTAAGGATAGGCAATGTCTTTAGATGTTCTACCTCGGCTATTAGCTTGTGCATCACTCCACGTTTTAGTTGTTTCTCAAGCTGTCTGTGCCAACGTGATGCAGGCCAACAACACGCTGACGAAGACCTTGCGCCCGTCTTCCTGGATGCAGCAATCTCCGCTCACGGTGCAAATCGTTCTCGCCGTGGTGGCTGCGCTGCTCTCGGAGGCCATGAACAACGAATCACTCAGTCGCATGCTGCTACCACTCACCATTCATGCGGTACACCATCTAGCTTAAAGCAGATATATTTCAAGCAGTCTTGAAGACGATGTCTTTTCGGTGTTCTTGCGGTAACTCTCTCTATTGGGATGGCATGTCAACGGTGACATCTCACTCAGTTTAATTTTGTTATCAAGTTAGAAACCCTCGTTTGCTACAGTATTTGCTCGATTACAGGAATAACGTGTCAAATCTCAGTAGAATTTTTGAATAATGCTGGGTAATTGCAGAATAATGCCGGCTAGTAGTAGCGAGTGTTGGCTACTCTCAAGTTAACATGACTAAGAATATAGTTACTACAGACCAAATTATAAGGAAATGCCTGTTTTGTTTCCTGCGTTCTTATCATGCCACCATGATGCACGAACATGATTGAGAGGTTAATAAGAGTTTTTATAGTGTTTTCAAAGCCTATAACTGCCTATTTTTGAAGTTTGTGCCACAATTTCAACATCAATGGACATTTTCATAATCAATGAACATTTTCATAATGGGTACCTATGTGAACGTTTCTTAGCCTCAAATATCGCTTTCAAGTACAGTTGAAGATCGCTATTCAGGTCACCGGGCAAAATTTAGCTTTCGGAACTCTATGGGGTGCAACCAATACTCCACCTCATAAGTTTATTTCAGTGCTGGCAAGGCCACAAGTCATATTAGCCAATGACCAGCCCAATTAGCCTCTACACATGTATTCATCCGTGCCGCGTCGTCTGCTCAGCATCTCCCCGGCATATGCTGGCATGCGTAGGGAACAGGAGGTGCTTCTGTGCAGCCACATGACAATGAATAACTAATGCGAAATCGTGGTGAGTCGTCAGGGTAAAGTAGCGTTTAAATTAGAAAAAAAATCCACGTGTTTTTGTTTGTCATTTGTTTCTTAAATGGGTTTTACCAGGTCACATGAGAAATTTTTGTTAGACACTGTACATTGTGGCGAGCCACCACTTTGTAGCAGAAGAATTTTTCTATTTGGTGTGGTACGAGCCGCAAAGGCATGATGCGAGGAGGTCAGCTTGAAGCATTTGCCACTCGCTCGGTGTTGCTTCCTGCTCTCTCGTGGTGTAGCTTCCTATTCGTATACAAATGATATTGGTTACTCTCTTTTACAGTTATATATAGAGGAAATCTTTATTATTTGCGTTGTACTATACGACTTATTACATATAAAAAAGGGGCACGTTAGAACATGCGATGTATATAGAATTCACTCCACTGATGATTCATGAAATATACTCGGGAAAAGAGACTGCAACCCCCCCCCCCACTGCGGCAATTATAATGACACTAAATCATGCGGGTATTGTTGTTTTTGCATCATCACCATTTGTAACACTTATTGCTTTTTTGCTTGCTAAAAACAATATTATCAATAACTCAGTTAAAAATACAGCTTGACGTAATTGACAAACGGTTCATAACCGACAGTCACCAAGTACCTTGACTTTTTCGTTATGCTGTAGCTTCACACGAAAAAAAAGGAACATTTTTTGGAGTAGTATGGTGTGGTCGACATCCATAACAGTTGAATGACGGTAAATAATAGGTAAAGGTACACTGAAAAGAAAAATCTTGTTTTGCGCGTTGTTAGTAAAGTACAATTTCGCAATCCCGAAAACACTACACTCAACGCGACACGAAACTTGGTAAGCAAGAAAACGCGCGAAAAGAAAATGCGGGTGGCGACATCACCTTGAGATTCCCGTTCCAAACACCCAGAAAATCTAAATATTTCCCTCATTTCCTCAAAACATTGATCCCATATATGACGCAGAGAAGAGGAGAAAGGGGAGCACAAACTCTAATCAGACGCCTTGGGTCAAGTTGGATGCGGCAAGTGGCCAAAAGGGCGCGGCAGTCGCCTTGGTAGTCGACGGCCAAGGTGCCACCGTATAAGCCGCCACCATTATAGAAGACGCAATACGATAACGGCTGAAGAACTTGCGATAGCGCTCGCTAGCGTTGGAACAGGAGCTCATATTATAATCATCGATACCAAAACGGCCATCTGAAATTTCGGTAAATATTGGATCTCGCCCGAAGCGGCAAGGGTTTCGTTTGGTATAGACAGCTAAACAGAAACATTAGCCTAATGTCGACTCCAGCACACACGTGCGCGCCTGGCAAAGAGGTGACCCCCGAGTTAGCCCGAGCCCTCTACTTTCGGGTCACTGTGGAGTCACCCGACTGCCACAACATGCACGAGAGCCTACAAAGTTAGACTGAAATCTTTGAACATTATCGGCTACTTCAGAGAGCGAAGCTGGTACCAGATAAAAACCTGAACAGTAGGGAGGCTAGTCGCATGGCGGCGCCTGCAAGATGGCAATTACGTAAACCCGGTCTGGGCATATCATGATTAGAAGGACGATGGGCAAAACGATATAGATGCAAGCACTGTGGGGCGAGAGGGACCCTCTACAATATAAATTGTAGAGAAGCCTGGGAAGCCCTGCTGCAGAGCGAGGGCCCTGCTTCACAGCAACAAGCCAAGCCTGGCAGAAGAAGCAGCGAGGAGTCGGAACCTCATCGTATGCTTGTAATCGCGAAGGTGCCAGCCCCCGTCACCTGTAGGCATGTGTGCCTACAGGCATGTGTACCTGTAGGCACACATGCCTACAGGCACACATGCACATGTGCGCACACATGCACACATGTACATGCACACGTGTGCATGTGTGCCTGTGTGTAGGCATGAAGAGTGTATACGAAGCCGTCTTATCTGGCGGAACAATAAAGTTGTCAACCGTCAATGGTGCACCAAACATCATGACGTAGGAAAGTTTGAAGATGTCTACTGGGTCCTACACAGCTTGAAATCGATAAAAAGAAAAGACGTTTTTCATTCTATATAACTGTAATATCTGGGTGTCATAGAGTGAGCATACTTAGTTTAGAATATTTCGTAGAGCCAATGCCACGAAAATATCGAATATACTTTTTTCAATTCTGACGTCACGCGCGGATATGTTCGGACAAATTTAAAAGATTATTCTTCAACCTTAAACTTCTCCGCTAATAATGAACTTAAGATAGAAAAATATATGGCATTGGAATTTTCAGAGTGGAGTCCTAATCTGAACTAAGTGATCGTTCCTCTTTAGTGTCTCTTTAAACTACAAAATCTCACTGTCCTCTTTAGGGACAAAGAGTACTTGACGGATCAAAGCCGATGCGTCTGTGTCGGCGCAAGAGCCGCCATTTATGCATTATACTGTCCCTCAGTCCGGTCAAAGTTAGACATTTGTCGTGTTGTGCTCTTTACTGTGTCTCTTTCCATATATTATGGGCCGAATGCTATATATTCTGCCATAACACTCGCGTCCTTGCTACATTAGTCTCTACACTGTTGATTGCCGTGTTGATTAACCAGCTGACTGAAAAATAGTCGTCCAATGAATTGTTTAGTAACCGCCATTTTTCATGATGCTATTTCGGGCGCTTTCTTGAACTGTGCTTGTTTTGTGACATCAAAATGTTTCAGAGCGAAATAAAGTAGAAGTGAAGTGTTTCACTTCGTAGTCTATACTATATAAGGTTAATCCGTGATATGGGACACGTACTGACCAGAACACAAAGCTGAGTCTGCACTAGACCTTCGATAACACTTGTACAGACTCGTCCACTGCTAAACAAAACACTTGCGTACAGAACATGTGCAGAATTCGCTTTCTTGCAAAAGCATAGCGGCCTATATTCGTATAATACTACTGGTGGTTTACAGCCAAAAATATTTTAGACAGATTAGTGCCATGTGCGAAGTATATTCTAAGTTAACTGGCAGTTAAGCATTCAGCAACATGAAGATTGCTCATTGAAATGTTCCTTTCAACAGTGAACGGTACTGTGCGTACATCTTGTTTAGAATAGGTATATCGGGGTCCGCTACATACGTTGTCATGCGCATAGAACGCGGGGAGGCAAGAGGGGGGTAATTACTCAAGAGGGGGGGTGCAAAGATAGCCCCATACATCGTCATAATATGGCCGGGGGGAGTCTGCGATGAACCCTCGCCTTCTGAAGGTAAACGCTTCACACGCCTTTGTCTACGGACGTATTTAGTACAGCGTGATCACCAACATCATCAAGCGACTTTCGTGTTATGAAATGACCCTCGTAATGCATGAAGTGATTCTTTCACTGCGACCACTTCAGAGACGTAGCGATCTTGTCGGCGCAGGCTGTGAGTACGCGCATGCATCCCATCTACTACGCGATACCTGTGGTCGTGGCAGCGTCGTCCAACCTGATCATGCCCATCACGCTTCCCCTGGTGATTCTTCACGAGGTCGCCGAAGTGCCCTTGCGACACCTGGTGGGTATCAACATGATCACTGTGCAGACAAGGGCATTTGCGAGCCGGACGAATATAATGTGAACAGAACAATGAATGGAGTTACCTCGTGAATGTTCGATTTGTTCTCCCTAGGAACTCTGTCAGTAAAGCGGTGACCGAGGCGAATCGGTTCACATAAAAGCTTAGATTATACGCAGAATGCATTATTCGCGATGAAACAGACATTCACACATTCTTAGGTGAACGAAAAAGAGCGCTTTGTGCAATACTGTTTCGTTAACCTCTGTCTGTCTGAGCGACTTCATTGTAATTTTTAAATAACCGCATAACCCAATAGTTTACCTAAGAATGCGTTCATTTAAGATCATTACCAAAAAAAAAAAACTGAGACGTGCTCCTCGCCGGCTCAGTGGTTGATGCCTGGCGCTCAAAAGAAAAAAAACTGAGTACAAATTTTCCAGACAACACGCTATCTTATGAAAACGTGTGTGATCTTGTCTTCCGTTTTCATCATTTGAGCGTGTTGCATTCTTAAAAATAGAAACGTGTGTCTATACTGCTTCCTATTGTATACTTACAAAAGGCCAGACTTTGACGACGAAACATCGTGGCGCAGGTGCTCGCAGGCTTGGTCATGAAGACGGCTCTGCTATCCACGCTGATCATCTCAATGAACACGACCGCCCAGTATATCTTCTACATATCGCCAGCGGTCAGGGCACTCAACAGCACCAGCCTAGCCTCGCGCAATGAGGCGCCTCATTACTGAACACAGAAGAATCGAAGCAAGCGACATTAGTGGCAGGACTTCGTGTTTCGAATTTCTCTTCAATAATCGAATATGTTACATTTATTCGGATTGCATAAAAATATAAGCTTCGGGAAGACAGTAAGAACAATCAAATAATAGAGATGTGACTTCACGTAAGTAATATTCATATTTTTATCACACCACGTGCGACAAACGCTTGGGCTTTCGACGCTATCTTCGGCACAAATATACACCATGCGTATAACCTACTTAGATTGTAACACAAACGCGTTTTCTTCGTGTGGGGTAGGACATGTCGCGCTGTTGATGTTGTTGAAGAGTGTAGGTGTTGAACACCTTCACTTTTCCTTGTCTCACAGAAAATCGCCAGATTTTCAATGCGGCATTAGCGGCATCACGCTTCAGACGTTATCCTCGTCGACATAGCCACGTGCAATAGAAGACAGGAATTGTATGATTCTCTTGACTAGAACAAGGCATCTGAAAGCAATGTCACAACGCGTGTGCCTCTCGTCAGAAGTAAAGATTGTCGCAGAAAGTATGGCAACATAGGTGTAGAGAGCAATACCATTCCCTCATTTAGAAGCATGAGTTCAGTAAGAAAAAGTAGCATGTCTCAAACTGCCGAGTGGCGCAGTTCTTGGCTTTCTGGTGGCGTTAATTTTTCTTTACGAATTTCGCGTTATCAGATTATGTATGAATCATATGAACTACTACGGAAATCCACTAAAAGCTATGATTAAGGCCATAAAGTCACCACAACAAATAATAAATCCTCATAGAATGATTCCTTGCTATGTGAGAACGGTTGAAGTGGCTGTTTTAAACATGCGCGAATGTTTTCTTCAGTCGTACGGATACATTTCAGCAAGTTCTCTCGTGTACAGTCAGGAGTACTTGGTTATGGCCGCATTAGGCGTGAGGCCCACGGGACGGCTTTCAGCTATTTCTTAGTAGAATACACCGAGTACTCTAAATCGTTAACCACGGATTCTAAACACATGGCTTTCAGCTCTCCCGTAGTAGGGCACCAAGTACTTTAAATCGTTAACCAGGTTTTCCCAACACACAGGTGATGGCTACGAGCTAATGTGTACAACATGTGACCTGAATGCCGTTCTTTGCTTGATAGGGCTCAAGCAGTTTTTTTTTCAACATGGGCTCGTCAATTGTAAAGCAAACGAGACGGCTTTATGCTCTGCCATAGTTACACAGAGTTTTGGGGAAGGGCGCCTCCATTACATTCCAATTTCATTTCGGGAAATGAGAAGTTGCCGCAATTTCATTCCTTTAAATTCTCCGAAATTAAAAAAAAATTTGCCCATTCCGCCCCACGTCTCAAATGCCCATGGCCGGGCTGTTCAATTCCATTCTCGTAATTCCTCAACTTTGGAAAGACATCTTTACAGTTTTATTCAGTTGAGAAAAATGACCCATCGACGTCATTCGATTAAAAAATGCAAAAAAAAACTTTTAGCAGTGTCATACTTTGGGCATTTTGGTAAACGTAACTCGAAAACATACTGAGAGCTAACATATTAAGCGCATTGTTTTGTCGTCTCTCTTACATCCATCTTTGTTAGCGCTCTATATGCTTTCCAGCATTTATTCCGGCTGAACGGATATATACGCCTTGGAATGGGAAAGATATTGCGAATCCACTCCGGGAATCTATGAAGTATAGTAGATGTTTTCGAATTTGCATAGGAATGCAAAACACGTTACAAAGGTCTTGGGCTAGTCGCTTGGTGACATACCTCGTGCAATACCCTAACCTGCTAATTCCTGTAGGGCAGTTGGCTACGTATAGTATTTGCATGATCAGCATTTTCAAACGAATGGTGATGCCTTAACAACGTGTAAGCTTAAATGTGTTAATACAAAAGTGAAGGCATAGCATATTTTTCTGCCGACCATGTTAGTGGTCAAGAAGACCAAACAGTCTTACCAGGTGTGGAGTGATCATGAATATGAAAAAAAACTACGATATGCTTGAAGCAGAGCAAAACCCTTAAGATCTTCTTGTATTAGTTGGAACAGTGCACCGCTCGGGCACCTTGTGCCTTTGCATCGAATACGCAACACTGGAACGCAGCTGTCTCGCTTGTAAAGCGTACCTCGCAACTATGAATGGGGTGAGAAGTTGTGTTCGCCTGTGTGCAGGTATGCAATCTCTTCCATTGTCGCAAAGGTTACTTAAGTCTGTCGGGTACTAAGCTGCTGATGGGATAAAGTTCAGGCTGTACTCAGAGTATCATTAGAAACCAACGTGCACGAGTATCTTGTTTCTTCCTTCAGTATCTGCCGCTATAATACACTTGTTTGCACCCTAACTTATCCCTCGGTTTCTCTTTTACAAATAAGCGGATCGTTCATACTTTTACATCACGCTACTCTTGGCTATGGCTTGGCTCTGGTCAACTAAAAGTGCAGCCAGAGAATACGCAGTGATCTCTGACTTCAATAATTGTTATTGAGCTTTAACGTCCCAAAACCACCATATGACTATGCGTGATAGATAAGTAAAGGACTCTGGAAATTTCGAGCACCTGGGGTTCTTTGCATGCACCTAAATCTAAGCACATGACCCTCAAGCATCTTCACCTCCATCGAAATTGTGGCCGTTGTGGCCGACATTCGATCCTGTGGCTTGAGGGTCCATGTCTGTGCAAATCATGTTCAGCATGGCGTCGTCAACTGCAGCTTTTTGATGGGCAGGCACGGAGCTGCAGCCAGCGGTCAAGGCGAACGTTATCTTCGGCTGGTTTCCCAGCCTTTTCTCTGGTGGCGTATACTCATGCTCGGGCTTTCTTCTGAGGTGCCAAAACAAATTCGACGATACACTGACTACAGCATGTACGATTTCGGAGCAAAATTTGCAGCGTGCAGCTTCTTTGTTTTCTACGCATGTAATTAAAAAAAACTGTTGCCAGTGTGCTATGTTCGCGGACGAAAAGTGCGTACTCGAGCAGCTGGGCGCAGGAGCCAGTGGGTCTCTTACATTTTCAGGCCCCGGCAGCTTTCTGGCAGCCAGAGCTAGCCAAAAGTCAGCCAGCTAGTTCTGATGGGGGTAGGAAACAGCGTAGTGGTCACGTGTGTGGGGAGCCCGAGACAACCCGAAGCTGCCCGAAGATTGCAAAATCCAACGCTGGGACAGCGAGCGTAAACAAACTCTGACGTCGTGGCACCAAACGAAACAAGGCGCCGCGGCTTGTTTTGGGACTTGCTTGGGCTTGTTTTCTGCCCCTGAGTGGAACCTATCAAACGTCATGTATACCAGCTTTGATTCAACCTACTTGGTCATAACCGTTCATACTGGACGGCATTATTACGAAAAGGTGAAAAAATACAAAATTGACAATGAAGTATTATTGTTACGTAAAAATGACACGAGGTAAATCTATTTAGAATCTATGTTGACACTGATGCGTATAGCATCGACTAAAATTGAGGACAGCACGCACAACCGACAGACGACTTCCTCTTTGTCGTCTTCTTTTACCCCGGCGGTAAAAGCGCCGTCTCAGTGCACAATAATTACGGTCTTCAGAAGACAGGTGGTAAGGTTTTAGCCTGCTGACGTGCACAAATTCACTGAGTGTGGTTGCAGCCAGGCTTGTGGTCTCAGATTCAGGAATGAAATCATAGGTGACGTTAGTTTCCTGGCGCATGATACGGTAAGTACCCATGTAGCGAGACAACAACTTCTTTGATAAGCCAACTCGACGAACTGGGCACCACAGGAGAATGAGAGAACCGGGTGAGAAGCGAAAGTCAACATGCCGGCTGTCGTAGATGGCTTTCTGGGTGGCTTGTGAAGCCGAAAGTCTAGAGCGGGTGATCTGACGTGCGTCGTCGGCACGAGCAATAGCATCGCATGCATAATCGGTTGACGGCTTTGTAGTGGTTGGAGTGGTAACGTCGGATCACGGCCATAGTTGAAATAAAAGGGTAGAAAACCAGTGGTGTCGTGGCACAAATAATTGTACGCGAAGGTCATGTGAGGTAGCGCCAGGTCCCAGTCATGATGGTGGAAGGACACATCGTGAGCATGTTCAAGAGGGTGTGATTTAGGCGTTCAGTAAGGGCCATTTGTTTGGAGATGGTAGGAAGTGGTCAACTTGTGCTGTGTCGAGAAGAGCGCAGAAGATCGTGGATCACTCAGGACAAAAATGCGCGGCCGCAATCCGTGAGTAATCGACGAGGAGAGCCATGGTGTAGGATGACATCGTGGAGCAAAAAGTCCGCAACGTCAGTAGAGATGCTGGTGGGGAGTGCTCGAGTGATGGCATACCTAGTTGCGTAGTCTAGGGCAACGGCGACCAACTTGTTGCCCGAATACGACTCAGGAAAAGGATCGAGAAGGAAGGTTCGGTTGGGATGGAGATCGGTTGAAGAAGTCCAGCCGCGGGCGCAGTAGGTCGCTTCCTATGTTGGCATTTATTGCAGGAGGACA
Source organism: Rhipicephalus microplus (assembly GCF_043290135.1). NCBI lineage: Eukaryota > Metazoa > Arthropoda > Arachnida > Ixodida > Ixodidae > Rhipicephalus > Rhipicephalus microplus. The sequence goes on along the minus strand of NC_134702.1, from coordinate 95,959,655 downwards.
CGTAACGGCGAACGGACCTGGCGAGACCACGCCAAAAAAGCGGCGACGCAAACGCTGGTACGTCCGAGATACATCCAGATGGCCAGAAGTTGGTTCGTCGTGAAGCTCGCGCAGCACGGTTGAACGCAAATGTTTCGGCACGACAAGAAGGAGCTCAGGGCCATCTGGCTGGAGGACACCACGGTACAGCGTGCCACTTCAGAAAACGTACATGCGAAGCGACACGACGTTCGGAGCAGATTCTAGACGGTAAATAAGTTGTCGCAGGGAAGCATCACGACATTGTTCATTACCAGTCTGAAGAAAATAGGACATTGACATGACGCTGAGGCCAGGCTCGATGTCTGATTTGTCGGTCTGATCAACAGGGTAGAAGTATAAGCAATCGGCATCCAAATGGAGACGTCCAGATTTGTAAACAACCGAGTAGGAATACTCCTGTAGGCGTAATGCCCAACGGTCAAGTCGTCCAGTGGGGTCCTTCAGAGAAGAACGCCAACACAGCGGGTGGTGATCTATTATGACACGAAAAGGGCGGCCATACAAGTGAGGATGGAATTTCGAAACCGTCCAGACAAGAACGAGACATTCCCGTTTTGTTATAGAGTAATTGCGTTCAGACTTTGAAAGCTAACGGCTTGCATACGCGATTACATGGTCGTTGCCCCACTGAATTTGCGCCATAACTGCACCAATTCCGTGACCACTCGCGTCTGTTCGTACTTCTTATACGAGCATCGGGGTCGAAATGTGCAAGAATATGAGGTATTGTTAGAGCGGTGATTAGCTGATAGAATGCGTCAGCTTGAAGAGGGCCCCAACAAAATGAGACGTCTTGTTTGAGAAGGTCGGTGAGTGAGCGTGCGAGTGCCGCAAAGTTTTTCACGAACCGGCGAAAGTAGGAGCAGAGGCCCAGAAAACTGCGGATATAGTGGAAAGAGCGTGGGTCGGGGAAATTCGTTACAGCGCGTACTTTCATTGGGTGTGGTCGTACGCCGGCCGCGTCAACAAGGTGACCCAACACGGTGATCCGACGAAGAGCGAAGTGGCACTTGGAGGAATTGAGCTGCAGGCCTGCCCGTCGAAATATGGATATAATGGTCGAAAGGCGTTCAAGGTGGGTTGCGAAGGTAATTGAGAAATTGATCACGTCGTCCAGGTAACACAAACATGTCGACCATTTAAATCTTTGTAGGAGCGTGTCCACCATTCTCTCGAAGGTCGCTGGAGGGTTGCAGAGACCGAACAGCATGACTTTGAATTCGTAAAGACCGTCAGGGGTAACGAAGGTGGTCTTTTCTCGGTCCATATCATCTACAGCAATTTGCCAGTAGCCAGATCGGAGGTCGAGTGATGAAAAGAAGGTGACGTCATGGAGGCAATCGAGGGCATCGCCAATGCGTGGTAGAGAATACACGTCTTTTTTTAGTAATTTTGTTGAGGTGGTGATAATCAACGCAAAACGCCACGAGCCATCTTCTTTCTTTACCAATACCACGGGAGATGCCCAAGGGCTCAATGATGAAGCCATGATTATATCCCACGTCCTGCGGGTCAGCAGCCGACTACCTTAGCCAGTAGAGCGCTGTGGCGGGGCCAGAGCGAAGCAAAATGATATGCAAGCACCATTAGCTTAACATTTACAACAAGCGCGTTAGCTTAACATGCAGCTGCAGCAACGCAGTAGAGATAGCAATAGTACACTACGAGTGCACACTTCGCTGGCTTTTGCTTGCCGTGTTCCCGATAATTATGTAACTTTAGTTCGAGGCGTTCGCCATTAAGTGTCTCAGTATTTCGTTATACGACGTAAAGAAGATGGACGCAATACTCTACTGGTTGCGCAAGGCTATATTTTTGGATAGTGTATGGCCCTACAACAACTCATAACAGCATGTTAATGTGTAATGAATAGGGGCAATAACCTTGTGGCCACGAGCGTGGAAAAATGAAAATTATGCAGAGAGAAACAAAGTGGGGAGCACAATACACGGACAACCAGGCAATAACCTTACATCTGTGCTTAGATATGTACAATCAGTTTGGAATGACACTCCCAAAAGTGTCCTTCCCTAACGCCGTCACCAAAATTTGGTCAATGTCGAAAATTTACTTTTGTTGAGAGGCTTGGAGACACCGGACACCAACGTCTCTTGTTCAAGAGTTTTTATCGTTACCTTATATACGCATTTAACTTTTTTTGCACTTATAATAAAACGTCAAGCTGAATGCTTTATTTGGGCGCCAATGCGTTTACGTCATGCTTTGTCGACTTCGGTGTTAAATAAAGAATTGGCGAGGTGGTTTCTGCAATATATCCTGCTATATGCCATGATAATCGATTGCTCTAACAGAACATGTATACGCGATGGTGCGCGTAGACCTCCTTTCTTTGTTATGAAGTGCACTATTATCCCGCAAGTTGCCAATCATTCTCCTCTGCTAATAAGGATGTGCTCAATGTAACTAAGAGAATGCGCTTAATTCTCTCGTTGGCTTACACAAATCGTATACATAGTATTGCCGTGGCATCTTGCCCGTGTTCAAATAACACACCTTCACTGGTGAGCACAGGGTATGTACGCGCAGAAAGCATCGTATAGCACGAGCTGCTGACAGGATTCAGCTCGTATGTGCCACGCCCCAGACCTCACGCGGAGAGAAAAAAGAAGACAGCCGACTTTTTTTCGTGTTCCGACTGACACGCACTTTAGCTACCACATTCTCTTCAAGTTGTGGGCACAAGTTCACACATGGTACGTTTGTTTTACTCGTCCATGTACTTCAGCATCGCTACAGTATTTTATACGGAATATAACTGAACACTTGCTAAGGGCAGCTCATTTACTACACACCAATGCTTTCCAGGCTGCTGCCATGTTATGTGCACTTGTATGCTGAGCCTCTAAAGAGGGACTCTGGAAGTGAAAGCGTTTTTACTCCACGGGACTTATACTCTTATAGAAATGCAATAAGAATGGTAATACTGAGCGCGGGTGTTAACATTGTTTTGTGTGCCGCAAAATGGTTCGCAGGAGGTTTTATGGCCCACACAAGCACACAAAATATTTCATAATTGACTGTCTGGAAGTTTCACAACAGTACCTATAGCCCAGCGTTAATAAAATGCAATAAAAGGCAGGCCGAACAAACGTATGACGCAAGAGAAATAATTTTTTATCAACGTAAGTGCTATTAAAAATAATAAAATAAATAATTCAAAAGAGAACAGTATGTGTTCGCTTGATCGTAAAAGGAGGCTCCTTCGACAGTATATCCAGCTATAGGCTGCTAGGTGGACGGGCCGTTAAAGTGCTTGTCTTGGAAGACGACGCAGAGGCGGATCCCGATGACCTTCGGCGGGTGTTGAGTGGTTGTTTGGTCGTCTTGACGGTGGAAGACAGTGACGCCAGGATCGCTTCCTTCCTTTGCTTTTCGCTGTTGCAGCAAGACTTCTCCTTTTTCCTGGCAAATATCTCGGGCAGCCACTGGATAGAAACGGCGCTCAACAAAGCCAACACAGCCACCGCCACATCGAGTGGCATGTCGGCTTCATTGGCACCACCCCAGAGCACCACAATAAAGGAGGCCACGATGACCCCTACGCGACCGAACGCGTAGGAGATCGTGAGGCCTATGCTCCGCAGGGTAGTGGGGAAGACCTCCGCCGTGTAGCCGTAGTTGACGCTTAGCGCTGCAGACGCCAGGCTCTCGACGACGAGAGCGACCGCTGAGGATAGCGGGCCCGCCATCGTCACGGACACGGCAGCGTGAATGACGGCGGAGGCGCACAGGAAGGCGAGCAGTATCGAGAGCGTCTCCCGCTGTCCGTGGTCGCTGATGTACCAACAGACGCTCGCGTAGAGCAACGCCTGGACGACCATGTGTATTGTGCGCCACACGTGTCCGGTATCGGCGTTCTGAAGGACGAGACCGTAGTAGGCGAGGTTCACGCTGAACCAGGACAGCAGGACAGACATGACGCCCCAACGGAACAGAGGCTCGTGCATGAACATGTCGCTGCCGCCGACGGTCATGACGAATTGGTTGGAGGCGTCGCGCCTTTGAATGTGAGCGACGAGTGCCCGGAAGTCTTCCCGCGCTTTGTGCGCACTCAGGCCGTTACTGGTGGCAGCGGCCACGGCGGCTGCCTCCGCGGCGCGAGGATTTCCCGTCGAGAGAAGCCAGGCGGGTGACTCGTCGAGAAGGAAGCACCAGAAAACGAGCATGAACGTGGGCAACAGCAGCACTAGGTGCGCCATAACCCAGTGGGGCTCCTGAATGGAGAGCACGTACAAGGCTGGCGGCACCAGGGTCGTGCCGAGCGCTGTGTCCAGGACGCCGTAGGTCGCCCGGTTCTGGTTGCCGGTCACCTCGTAGATGAGGATGAACATGAGCACCTGAACCGAGCAGCTGGCCGCAGAGACAAAGAACCGGGTCACCAGGAACATGACGAACGTTTGCGCCACGCTACATGCCACGCTGCATACCAGCAGGCAAATCACACTGCCCAGGATGGCCAGCTGGCGGCCGATCTGGTCGGATACGAACCCGGTGGCTGGCACGAGCAATGCGGCTCCCAACATGTTGGCAATCATGGTGAACTTGTAGAGCCAGCGTTTGTTGCAGACGAGGTCCCAGCGGCTCACGATGCTGTCGCTGACGTCTTGGGTGTCGTAATCCCAACGGTAGCATGGAATCACGGAGCGTATCTCCACGGCATCGTCCGGCTGGGAGAATAAGGAATATATCTTGCCTATTAAAAATATATCTCGGCTTGTAAGACTGCAAGTTAGGGTATTTTAATTAGGGCCTTTCAAAGCAGGTACATTATCCAGCTAAAGCCTGGCCGACAAAAAGAGAAGCAGCCAATTTTTTCGCACTAATAAAGGCAACCCCGCTTCTGAAGCAATGGTTCTTCAGAATAAACAAACAGAGAAGCACTATTCTTGGCAAACTGATCTACGCCACCGGGTTGGTAGAACATTGATGATGGAGCATCCGATGCATTACTCCAAGGTCGCAGGTTTCGTCCCTGCCAGCGAAAAAGTTTTTTTCGTCCACATTTGTGTCTTCACAATCAAGCATTAGAAATACTAGTAATACCGTCCTCTATACTATCCTTGTAATCCTTGTCTGTTCTCATTAACATTCTGTCTGTGTAGTTTAATGTGTCATCTCTATTTGTAATTGTACAAAATAGCAAGATAAGAAAATTCAGCAATTTAAGAGACCTATTCTAGTGGATCTGGCAGAAGCATAGTGGATAACACGTGCATTATACCTATACAGAGACTCACAGGTAACTCAGTGCAATAAGCACAGTAGGCGTTGATTACCTACAATAAAATATGCACACGACAAGCGTCCATATAAAACTCTGACCGTGTGCAGTTGCTGCAAAGTGCTGCTCTTTCAATCCTTTAGAAGAGTAGTCAGCCACATGCACGCTCATAAGGTTTTCATTAACTGAGGGGGTATGAGGAAAGCTTCAAGAGGATGCATTGTTTGTTAAGTGGTGTATTCAAAGGTTAACTTGTCTCCACGGTGTACACTACAATAGTAACTGACAAGATGGAAAACGTTCTCTAATATAGATGTATTATGGTAATAAAATATGGCGAAATGATCTGCAGGGTTAAGGTGTACTAAGAGGTAAACAATGCATTGAGCTGATGGGGAGCTTATCACGAAGAACGAAATGCTAGTAGTAGGTGACGAGAACCATAAATTCGGAAGCACGCTACTTGGTGACATGTAAGACGCGACTCTTTTATTGGGCAGTAGCATTGTTACAGAGTATCCGATTTGCAGGCTTATCGCGGCAGATCAGTCAGAAAAAAAATTTAATAGACTGTCCTGCTAGCTGCGGGTGCAGAGCAAAAAAACGAGAATAATTATGATATTGTTCCGACTTTAACAGTATGCAGATGCTTCTGTGGAAAAGTTCTCCGCCAATTTTTTTTCATTTTCTCGTGAAAGAACAGGGCTTGCTGTTAAATTTCCGCTCTTCGTGAATCAGTAGCCTCAGGCTGCATAAAAATCGTGTAACTTCTAACAAATCAGGTGCCCAATAAAAAAACGTTTGTTCTAAAAAACCCCACTGTGCCATCGCTGTAACTCTTTAAGCAGAAAGTCTACACTTGCCAACGCATTATGTTATAAGATCCGCGGCCAAACATCCTGCAAGCCATAATGTGGCATAGTATGAGAGAAACACATTAAATTACCCTAACGTCTACCGACTGCACTGTTTGTCCCGAATGAATCTTTCTGTATCTTGCGTGAACGTGCATTACTTAGGCAATCTTCCTTCTTTTGACCAAGCCACAATGTATTATGAAAAAAATGACGTCATGGTTGCGTCATTATGACGATAAAACATGCCATCATGACGACGGCACATGGTAACGTCACGACATAAGGTCGTTAAGGGCATAGGAAACGCGGACATTCGTGCCACTTCCTTCACTTCCCGCTTATCGCTAAGGCGCCGCGCAAGGATGCCACCAAGACTTCGCTTAATGTCAAGCAAGTCGAGAAGCCCAACTGCGACAGCAATGCTTATGGTAGTGTCTAGAAACGCTGCTATATAAAAAATAAATACTACAAGACGTCATTAACCTTCAAGTGGGTTCAGTGAACGAGTTAAGACTATGCATTTACCAACGGTCGGTGATGTATTAGATCACCGGTATTTGCAGCCTTTTTTACCTAAATCTGGAAGTAGCCCCAGTTAGACCCCCTGCAGATAAGCGAGAACCTTCACCGTCGGCAGGGCTGGGTGGTAGACGGTGCATCGGCTGTGGCTGCCGTCGGCTTCGATTGGTATGGCCGTGTTCCTCCAGGTCTCTCTGGACACGTGGCTCAGATCGTCCGGCTGTCGGCACCAGTGGTCCACGTCGCGACCGATCAGGAAGTTGGCGAACGCGTGCAGCAGTAGCACCGTCACGGACAACATGCCGGTGAAGAGCAGGCGCCGCTGGAAGTTGCCGTGACCCAGGATGGCGTAGACGTTCTCTTGGATGAACATGCGGGTATCGCTTACGAGGACCAACGTCGGAGCGGAGCTCACCGGGTGCGTGGCCGCGCCCGTCTCCTGGGCCTCCACGTCGTCCTTGGCCGACTGCAGCGTGTCCGCTCTCGGCATAGAGGCAAACCGTGATCCACGATCCGGTGCACTAAACGTTCAGTATGCGTCACTTTACGGCTGGCTTGCTTCGTCAAAGTTCTTGTTCTGGGTGACCTTCACCCAGCACGTCGCGTGTCGGTGGCTTCGAGCTCTTCTTCTGCGCGTGGAAGATGAGCGCGTGAAGAGGAAGACGACGGACCGTGTTGCATACCCACTACCTCCGCGTTTGTCTGAAATATTGCGCACTGCTTACATTGGACTTTATAATAGAAAGTGTGGCCGATCCCCCTCGCGGGTATGAGCCACTTCTCATTAGTATACAAAATGAAACAAGTAAATTTAGCATTACTTGCTTGCTTGTTTTACAAACGACCACGAGAATTGGGAGAAACATCTATGCCTGTTTGTCATCCAGTAACTGATGCTGATGCTGATGCCCTTTGATGGATGGCGCTTACCCACAAAGGGGGATGGGCCAAGAACCGGGCGGCAGGATACTTAAATGAAACTAAACTGAAAATGAAGCCAATCTGAAAAAGTAGCTTAAAATAATACTACCAAAAAACAAAAATGTGTGCTGAGCAAGCGGTCAAACCATCTTTTGTTTTTGAAAGACATAACTACGAATCATAAACTAAAGATCTGAAAAGGAAGTGGTTCACTAGCATGGTAATCTTTTAGTTGCGTTGATGTAATCAAACACAGCGGAGCATACATCCCTGTGGCAGTAACCAAATGAAGTTCCGCCAAGTGATAAAATTACTGGTAAATTTACTTGTATTCCGAGCTTTTGTAATGGGGTTACTAAAAATCTTTTTCTCTGATAAGAATAACGATGACAGAATAAAAAGAAATGTTCAATTGTTTCAATTTCGTTGCACCAAATGCATAGCGGTGACGCCTTGAGCTGAGCTTTATTAAGGTAATAATTTAGTTGTGGAACTGCACAGCGCAATCTGGTATAAGTGACCTCTAACTGGCGAGATACACACCACTGTTTATTCCAGCAATAGCTCAAATGCTCGAAATCTTTAAATTTATCCAAATTACCTTTTCCCCATTGCAGGCAAGCATTTCGGAACCTCAGCGCGGTTACGTAAGCCGTATCTGGCAAAACTGGGATGGTGGGCCCACCCAGGGATACTGCTGCTAAAGAGTCCGCCATTTCGTTCAAATATAATCCGCGGTGACCTGGTACCCATAGCAAATGCAGTTTTTTTACGTTTTTCGGTACTAAATGCCGAAACGTATTCATCAGCTCTGAATTTACTGCCGTAGAAAGTGCATTACAAACTGATAACGAATCTGTAATTATAACTGCTAATGATTCGCTTGAGGGTAATTTGCGTAGGGCAAGAACAATGGCCAATAATTCTGCCATGAATACCGGGGTATAATCTGGGAGTCGAATCGAAAAAGACCAGTCCAAAGAAGGAGAGAAGATGCCAACCCCAGCCTTTTCTTTTGACACAGATGCATCAGTCGCTATGATATTGCTTATCTCTAGGTGGGCTAGATAATCTGCTAACTGGTCATTTAAATACCTATATGCCAATTGTTTCGCGTTATGAGGAAATATATCATCGAATTGTATGCTAAGCATTGACTTTAGGTTGTGTATTGGACCAATATGTCTAATTTTTACATTGAGTTGCTTTAGTAGCGCTTGTGCAAATACTATTTGCGGCGTGTGCAGTCGCATCCAATGGGTTTCGAAAAATAAAGTCGGTTCTTGAATGAAAGCGTAAAATGAGAGTCTTTGGTGTGAACTGTATATCCTTAAGAATGCTTGCACAGTAAGAATTTTAAACCTATTTAGCAGAGAAGGTAGGCGAGCTTCCATATACAACACGTTATTTGCAACAAACTTTGGTAGACCCAGACACAAACGCAACGCTTCTCTTTCCAGGAGTATCAGGGGTCTCATTTTATAGGCTGCGCTGCCAGAAAATAGTACACATCCGAATTCCATGATGGGCCGCACATAAAGTTTATATATCATTATTAGCACATCTCTTCTTAAACCCGCTTTACGGTTTGCAAGCTTCCGTAGCCACCCCATGGCCCGTGTTGCCTTGGAGTACACATCATCAATGTGACTTCTCCAATTTAATGTGTCATTATATATGATGCCCAAATATTTAAGGGAATTCACCTGCGGAATGAGCTCATTACTGTACATTAACGAGATGTTGATAGGCTGCAGAAAAGAGAATGCAAGGAGCACACTTTTCTTTACGTTCAGGGTCATATGAATATTTTTAAGCCATCTTTCTATCATATTGAGATAATTCTGTAGACTCTCGTATAATGATTGAAGGTCGGTATTACTTGCGAAGAAAGCAATATCGTCCGCGTACACATATAACTGAATATCCTTAGTTGATGGAATGGAGCTTAAGAAAATGTTAAATAAAACTGGCGACAGGACAGCCCCCTGTGGTACGCCACGTGTCTGCTTATATCTATTTGATGAGTACCCATCTTTAAAGCAGTAATATTCTCTCCCTCTTAAAAACTCCGACACCCACGCAGTGATGTAGTTGGGAAAGTGGTGATATGCCATCTGTTTTAATAAAATTGAATGCTCAACTCTATCGTACGCTTTAGCCAAATCTAAAGTAACTAAAGCACAGTATTGGCGCCGACGCCGAGCCAGTTGTATTCGGCTCTCTAAATCAACATGCGCACACCATATTGAGCAACCGGATCTAAAACCAACTTGACTGGGGTTTAATATTGCGTTATTATTAATATATTTCATTAGCCGTGCATTCAAAACTCTTTCAATTAGCTTAACCAGATTTGACGTGATTGATATCGGCCTTATATTGTCCAAGGCGAATCCTTTTTCCTGCTTTTTAAGAAGTGGAATCACTTTAGACAGCTTCCATTCCGCAGGTATCCAAGCTTTTGTCAAAGAAAAATTCACCAGATTAAGTACTTCAGTTGGACAAATCTCGAATATTACTTTTATCATTGAATTTGTTACCCCGTCTGGTCCAGGTGCCGAAGGAGATAAGTGCCTTATTATCTCTGCCAGCTCATCTAAAGTAACCTTCTCGAAATCCTCGCCTGCCATTGGGTTCACAATGTGCAGTGGTAGAGTTGACATAAATCTATCTTGGATCCCTTTCGCAATATTTTCTACTAAATCAGAGAGCTCACGGGGGGAAAGAACAGAAGAGTCAATATTTTCAGCGGGTGGTAACATCTTTTGAGATCTTAAAAATCTGAAGAGCGCTTTTTTGTTTTTAGCCCTAGAAAGATACTCATGTCGTTTCATATTGTAACCATCTTTTGCTGTACTTACTGTGCGTTTGAAGTCTGCTGCTGCGAATTTATAATCACACCAATTTTTTGGACATTGGTTGACCAGCAGTTGTTTCCATGCAGCTTTCCGTTTTCTATAGCTCCTCGTGCACTCTTCAGTCCACCATGGACTAAAAGAACCTCTTGTGGCCGAGTCTAATTTAAACGTTGCGTCTTTTACTGATCTTTTTAACACTGCACACAGACTCATAGCCCTAATGTCACCTTGTATGTCCTTGCGGTGATCAAAAGTAGCCCTCAAGTCTTTTTCTAATTTTCTATAGTTGAGGAATGAGCGGGCCTTTTCGGCGACATGTATTCTTGGAAAGTTCAGTACAAAACTAATAGGCAAGTGGTCACTGTTAGTAGCACAGTCTAAAGTTTGCCACGAACATATATTTAGAGAGGAGCTTGAAAATGTCAAGTCAATTACAGATTTAGAGAGACCTCGGACAAAAGTAGCAGATTGCGAATTTAAACAAGATAAATTCTTGTCAATAGCCCATTCCCACAATCGTTTTCCGCTTAAATCTGTTTTAAAACCCCAGGCCACATGATGTGAATTGAAGTCTCCAGTGATTAATATATCCTTTCTGCAGGCAGAGAACATATCGTCTAGACTACGTGTGTCTTGCACCCCGGCTGGGAAATACGCATTTACAAACGACAAGGGAGAAGCGTCTGGTAATATTATGTCTACTATCAAAATTTCACAATTTGGAGTCACACAACGATAAGAGATCGTAGCTTTGTGACTAAACTTAGTTGCTATCAAGACAGCAAGCCCACCACCTCTGCTAGGTCGGTCCAATCGAAATAGCCGATAATTTTTTAGGTGAAACTTCTGGCTGGTTGAAAGCCAGGTTTCTTGCAGTGATATAATATCCGGGGAAAGTTGTGAAGAAAGGTATGATAGGTCTGTGGCTGCGGAAAATATAGATCTGCAATTCCACTGTAATATGGTTAGTGAACCTATTTTGACGACAGAACCGTCGCAGAAACTGCTTGGTCCAAAATGTCTTTTCGCAAAAAGTCTTTCTTAGACATGTTCTCAAAGAATTCTTTTTTGGATAGATATTTTTTAGATTTCGAATTATGCGAAGAGTTTTTTGATTGGGGAGATCGGGTTCGCTTCAGAGCCTTATGAGAGTCCATATCCATATCTGCATATGCTTCCGAATCATCCGTAAGATCACCATCTTCCGTTGTTTTGGAAGTCCCTGCCTCAGGAGAAACCGCTCGCTGACGTGTTGTCGCACTTTCTATTTCCGTACGCTGCGATACCAATGATGTCTGAGGAGCCCAATCGTTCGTAGATGCTACACCTAGAATTTGAGATAGTTGATTGGAAACCAATTGTGCCAAGCTTTCAAAAAGGTTGTTTGCGAGGCGTTCCATTGCCTTTTCCATAGCCTTCTCTACGGCCTCTGCGATAGATGTTGCGAGAGATGCATCCATGGCGGTGGTATTACGTGCTGCAACACTGGCATATCCTTTGGATCTCTCCTGCATTTCTGCAACGGCTTCTCTTCGAGAGCACCTCTTGCGTTCTACAATATCCAATATGGCAAGCTCCCTTTCTTTTGCTGCACAGTCTGCGGAGTCTGCAGGGTGCGCTCCATTACATAAGCAGCACCTCTCTTTCTCAGAGCTGCACTCGCGGCTGTCATGATTTTCACCACACAGACGGCATCTAAGAATTGATCGGCACCCTCTGACGCTATGTCCATATCGCCAACATTTCAAACACTGCAGGGGTTTGGGGAAAAGTGGCTCTACCTTATAGATCAGTGGCCATGCCTTAATTTCGGAAGGTCGGACTGTTCCTAAAAAGGTCACTATCACCGATTCCGTTGGTGATTTTATGTTGTCAATTGTACGGGTGCACCTGTACACTGAAATTACACCCGCCACCGAAAACAAATCGAGCAGATCTGCAGGTGTCAGGCTTGTGTCTACACCGCGGACTAATCCTTTCTCCAGTAACTAGGTGTAGCGCAGCCAGAGAAATCGGCCATGAATCAGGCAGTACCTTCTTTTTATATATAAATAGCTTTAAAAATAAATGTTTCTAGAAATGAATAGCTTGTAACATATCATCTGATACAATCAAAGCACAACGTAAAGTAATCTTAAGAAACCACTCTAGCAAAACAAAAAAACTGCCAGGCCTGCGCAGTGCAGTCTCAGCGTCGGCACTAGGCTATTGTGACAGGGTCATTTACGTGGCTATATTTAATTATTTAAAAGAATCAAAGAGAATGGCATGCTATATCTATCAGGACATTTAAAACAATGTGCCATCTATCTTTTCACCTTAATGATATTGCCACTAGTACAAGTTCTGAAACTATTATTTCTACAGATGCTAGCATGCTTGTATGTGCCGCTGTTCAGAAGAGGACAAAGATGCGCGTGCAGAGAAAAGCAATAGTCGTACTGCCGTTGTTCGAATCAGTTTGACGTCCTTGTGTGCTCTTATCAGCAGGTTACAGTCACGTTGTAACGTGACACTGGTGGAGCTGCTGGGTAATAGTCTATGCACTGTTACCACGAGGAAGATCTCGGTTTCAACATTGACACCTTAGTAGAAACAGCCAACCTTCGACGCAGTCGGCGGCAACTAGGCCTACCACCCCAGTTCAGCCCTCTTCCGAAACGCTCCAGAACCATGGCATATGCGACAACTGCAAGCCAGACTGAACCGTCCGCGACTCCGCCAGCACCATGGCTACCAGCCTCCCGAACGCCAAAGCCCTTCCATGGGGAGCCCTACGAAGACGTTGAAGACTGGCTGGACCAATACGATCGAGTCGCCGTCGCCAACGAGTGGGACGAGCACCGGAAACTGCGGTATGTCTATTTCTACCTGGAGGATTCGGCGCGTATTTGGTTCGAGAATCACGAGGCCGCCCTGACAACCTGGCCGGTGTTTTGCACTCAGCTGCGGAACACGTATGGTAGCGCTGACCGGAAAGAACAAGCCGAACGTCTCCTCAATTCTCGCAATCAACGACCCAATGAAAGCGTGGCCATGTTTGTTGAGGAGATGTCTCGTCTGTTCCGTCGAGCGGATTCTGCAATGACGGAAGACAAAAAGGTGCGCATTCTGATGCGGGGTGTCAAGGAGCAGCTGTTTGCAGGACTTGTACGAAACCCACCAGCTACCGTGGCAGAATTCCTCCGTGAAGCGACGACAATGGAGCGAATGCTGAGACAGCGATCTTCGCAGTATGAGCGGTCCGACAACCTTGCATGTCTGTCAGCAGCCTTGGTAACACCCGATGTCACGAGCGTGAGAGACCTTGCTGAGCTAGTCCGTAGCATTGTACGCGACGAGCTGCAAAAGCTTCACGCAGTGCCTTCACAGCCTCAAGTGGCTGCTCTGACAGACGTCGTCCGTGAAGAGGTGCGGCAGCTGGTACGACCATTAGCGCCACCTCCAACCGAAGCTCCTCTGCTAACGTATGTGGAAGCTGTACGTACTCCTGCACCGGCAGCCAGCTATTTCCCCCGACCGACTAGCCTGCAGACGCCACAGCACTTCTCGGGCGGGCCACGCTATGAAAACCAACGACTGCAGATGCCGCAGTACTTCTCGGGCCCACCACACTATGAGAATCCGCGACCCAATTTGCGTAAATCTAGCGTGTGGCGCGCTTCCGACAATCGGCCACTATGTTACCACTGTGGTGAGCTAGGTCACCTGTACCGGGAGTGCTCGTACAGACAGATGGGCCTACCTGGATTTCGGCCAGACGCTCGTCGGCCCAGGGACGGCGAACGACCCCGCGCCATCGCAGAATACTTGGCAAGTCTACCGTCTCCGAATATTCAGCGACGCCAATCACGCTCTCCGTCTCCTCGACGCTCTACGTGCGCAAATCAGTGCTCCACTTTCGCCGATGTTGTTGCGGGACGATCCGCTAGGTCCCCAAGTCAACGCCGGGGAAACTAGAATCAGCGGCCTCCGGGGGTGGGACCGCTGTTAAGCTATTGTCAAAACAGCCTCCTCCGACCCTTCCACCGACCTTCGACGATTCCTTTCAGCCGACACCTCACATCGCTGACGAACCCGTTTCTGCTGACATTGCTGTTCGTGACGACAACCATCCAGTGACTGCTCTAGTCGACACCGGCGCCGACTACTCAGTTATCAGCGCTGAACTTGTGGCTGAACTCAGGAAAGTCACGACTCCTTGGGGGCATGAACCAAACCTTCGGACAGCCGGTGGTCATCTCTTGACACCAATCGGGAGATGCACCGCAAGGCTGCAAATCTGTGAGTCGACATTCGTTGCTTCTTTCGTTGTGCTTCCCGAATGCTCCCGGAAAGTAATCCTTGGCATGGATTTCCTTCGTGAGCACGGCGCTGTTATAAATCTTCGAGACTGCCTCGTAACGTTTGCTGACGACTATGGCCCGAAGCCTAGAGATACCAATCCGCAGAAGACTGCGCTTCGCATTGTCGACGACACCGTCACACTTCCGCCACGCATCAGTATGTTCGTTACAGTACAGGGCGACATAGACCATGACAGTAGTGGTATCGCTGAAGCCAACCTTTCGGTGCTCTTGTCTCAGCAAATCTGTGTTGCCCGCGGCATAATTCAATTTAAACGTGGGATGACTGAGTTGTTGGTCACCAATTTTAGTGGATCATACCAACATTTGGCCAAGCGAACAACTATCGCTGATTTCGAATCCATTGACGATGAAGCGTGTACGACAATAGCCCCAATTTCTGCAGCCGTTGAAAGTGACACCGCGGTAACCGATGCAGTCGATGTCAATCCGAAGCTGTCATGTGCACAGAAAGAGCAAATCCGCTGTATCCTCTGCATGTTTAGCGACTGTTTCGCGTCTACATCCAACATAAAACAAACGCCAACCGTAAAGCACCGCATTGTCACTGACCATTCTGAGCGACCCATACGTCAACACGCCTACCGAGTATCACAAAAGGAACAAGAGGCTATACGTTCTCAAGTGAAGCAGATGCTCGAAGATGGCGTAATCCAACCCTCGAACAGTCCATGGTCGTCCCCCGTCGTACTGGTAAAAAAGAAGGACGGCACTCTCCGATTTTGCGTCGATTACCGCAAACTCAACAAAGTCACAAAGAAAGACGTTTATCCGCTTCCGCGCATCAACGACTCACTAGACCGCCTCCGACACGTCCGATACTTCTCCTCTATGGATTTACGCAGTGGCTACTGGCAGATCGAAGTTGATGAACGCGACCGAGAGAAAACAGCATTCATAACGCCTGATGGTCTGTACGAATTCAAGGTGCTGCCCTTCGGTCTGTGTTCTGCCCCTGCGACATTCCAGAGGATGATGGATACAGTGCTCTCCGGTCTCAAGTGGGAAGCATGCCTTGTTTACTTAGACGACGTCGTTGTCTTCTCCCAAACGTTTGAGCAGCATTTGCAGCGACTTAGATCTGTGTTTGCTGCAATTCGCACGGCAGGCCTATCACTGAAACCCGAAAAATGTCATTTTGGTTACAACGAATTAAAGTTCCTCGGTCACCTTGTTAGCCCTGATGGTATTCGGCTGGACCCAGACAAAACATTGGCTGTCGCAGATTTTCCACCACCTACCAACAAACGTGATGTGCGTCGATTTTTAGGCCTCTGCGCTTACTACAGACGCTTTGTGCAAAATTTCGCAAACATTGCCGAACCCCTCACTCGTCTGACAAAAGACGACGTTCCCTTCGTGTGGGGCCTTGAGCAAACACGCGCTTTCTCCGAGCTCCAGCAGCGTCTCCAATCTGAGCCCTTACTCGGACACTACGACGAATATGCCGACACTGAACTACACACAGACGCCAGTAACATCGGCCTTGGTGCAGTCCTTGTCCAGTGGCAAGGCGGTGTCGAACGCCCTATTGCTTATGCGAGTCGGATTTTATCATCTGCGGAGGCAAATTACACAACTGAAAAGGAGTGCCTAGCTGTTGTCTGGGCAATAGCTAAATTCAGACCGTACCTGTACGGTCGCCCGTTCAGAGTTGTTACCGATCATCATGCGCTCTGCTGGTTGGCGAACCTTAAAGACCCTTCCGGACGTCTGGCCAGGTGGAGCTTACGCCTTCAGGAGTTCGATTTGACAGTCGTTTACAAGTCTGGCCGGAAGCATACTGACGCGGACTGCCTTTCCCGAGCTCCTCTTAAGACAGTGTCAGGTGATCACGATCTCGACGGCCGTCTTCTCTGCGCCGTTAGTGTATCCGACTTGGCCGAACAGCAGAAGAACGATTCCGAGCTTCGACAATTCATCGAATATCTCGAAGGCCGTACGCCGCATCCACCACCAGCATTCGCCCGCTCGTCATCATCGTTCTGCGTCAGCAGAAATATCCTCTATAAAAGAAACTTCGACCCTTACGCGACTGAGTACCTGCTCGTTGCCCCGCCAGCGTTACGAGCCGATGTCTTGTCCGCCTGTCACGATGAGCCTTCCTCAGGCCACTTGGGATGCACACGTACCTTGGCCCGGATTCGCCAACACTACTACTGGCCTAAGCTCAGTCGAGACGTGAAGCATTACGTGAAGACGTGTCACGAGTGCCAGCGCCGTAAAGCACCACATCAGCGCCCAGCCGGCTTTTTGAAGCCCATCGCTCCTCCGACACAACCGTTCCAACAAATAGGCATGGATCTACTCGGACCTTTTCCCAAGTCTCGTGACGGCAACCGCTGGATTGTAGTCACTACTGATTACATGACGCGCTACTGCGAAACGAAGGCATTACAACGTGGCACCGCCATTGAGACTGCCCACTTTTTTATGAAAAACATCGTCCTCCGACATGGAGCACCAGCAGTTGTCATAACTGATCGTGGCACAGCTTTTACCGCCCGGATGATACAAGACGTCATGCAGCTTAGCGGCACAGTACATCGAAAAACTACTGCATACCACCCACAAAGCAACGGCCTTACAGAGCGACTAAACAGGACGATCGCCGACATGCTATCCATGTACGTTGACCAAGACCACAAAAACTGGGATGACATCCTCCCTTATGTCACGTTCGCTTACAACACCGCTGTGCAAGAAACAACTGGATTCACACCATTCCGGTTGCTTCATGGTAGGGAGGTCACTACAATGCTGGATGCCATGCTTCTACCAGACAGACACCAGATTAGTGTCAAGACGAACGAATTTATCAGACTGGCAGACGCGGCTCGTAAGCTTGCAGTCGAACGAATCCATAAGCAACAATGCATAGACTCGCTGCGGTACAACGCTCGTCGTCGCGATGTCTCTTACCAACCCGGAGAACGAGTATGGCTGTGGACTCCCAATCGACAACGGGGCCGGTCGGAAAAGTTGTTACGCCGCTATTTTGGTCCCTATAGAGTTCTCCGTCGTCTCAGCGAAGTGAACTACGAGGTTCTTGACGAGGACATGGCTCGTCAATCCCGCCGTTTACAACAGCCACACGTCGTCCATGTTTCGAGGATGAAACCATTTTACCAACGCTGACTATTCGTCACACTCCCTTGAGTAGACTTACAGTGATTGTGAACACCCCCTTGTGTACTGCTTATCGTGTGTGTTTTCATCTGGCAATAATGTTATGACATCGGGACGATGTCCTTTGGGAAGGGGGGTAATGCCACTAGTACAAGTTCTGAAACTATTATTTCTACAGATGCTAGCATGCTTGTATGTGCCGCTGTTCAGAAGAGGACAAAGATGCGCGTGCAGAGAAAAACAATAGTCGTACTGCCGTTGTTCGAATCAGTTTGACGTCCTTGTGTGCCCTTATCAGCAGGTTACAGTCACGTTGTAACGTGACAATATATAATAATTAGTTCATATCTCTAACTTCAAGTAGAATTGCATTGAAAAACACCAAACTTATCATGAATATTATTGTCCTATTTAGATGATCTTTCTTACATATTTTCCCACTGTATTTTTCTCTTCTTCTCTTTTTTTATTATTCTTTTTTATCATTATGTTACCTTGTTTCAGAAATTCTGTTGCCGCGCGCCTCATTGGCAATCCTCCGTAGTGGGTAGTGCCATTCTTCCGGGAACCATCATCATCATCATCATCATCATCAAAGCTAGCAAACGGCCTTTCAGAGACTGTTAAACACTTTGTGGGCAATTGCTACAAGTTAAACTTGCAGGGTACCCACTACACCATATATCATCCTAATTTTTCTCTGCTAAGGAAGCATTCACTATTTCAACCATCATAAATCGCTGAATAAGCATGGTACCGGCTACATACTTGCAAGAAATTTTGTGCCATACTTTATGTTGTGGCTGACGAAGCTGAAAATTTATGCCTGAAGGTTTTTCTAATGTGTTGGCGCAGTCGATGACCCACTCGCTACGCAATTCGAATTGCATGCCACCTTGTTGTTACCTTTGTTTAAAAAAATTATTACTGACATCAACGCGATTACTTTCCCCACATCAAGGCTGTCTAAGCCCAGTTTGCAACAGAGCTTCAAGTACTGGCATGACTTTGTGATAAAATACTTGTCTGGTATGCAGGAGACCCGGCTTTGAATCCCATTGTCCTTGGAGGTTTTCATTTACGAGATCTTTTTCTTGTTCCGCACAACAATGGTTACGGGCACTGGAGCTGGTGTATGCTGGTGGTGGACAACTACGACGCACGTGACCACTGTTGTGATCTCGTAACAGCGTTCATTGTAAATTGAATCATCGATAAAATGCGATGCCTGCGCGAAACACGCAACACAGTGTGTGGGTGGGAAGAGAGAATTTCATGGATGCCTTTGCAAACTCTGCTAAGGTGGCTGCAAATGAAGTTGCGAGGTACCCACTGGGCGGTTAATCACACTTTGCTATGTGGTGGAACAACCACTATGCATTTCTAAGCCAACATGCGTACCAGCGAAGCTGCAAATCTTATTGTTGCTGAGGCGCATGATGCCGAAAGTGAAGAATTACAGCTGAGCCTTTCATAACAGGTATGATACTTTATGCCTCTACCACCTTTCCAATTTTTACAGTGTCGTGCTTGATGCGCTTTAACCACCACTCTAATTCAACTTGCCGCTAAGCAATCTTGCGCTCGTCAACGTGATTCCTCGCCATACATGACCCCAGTACAGGGAGATATTTTAGGAAAACCTAAACAAAAGACGCTGTTTTCACAAAGCCACTCAAGGATGGTTCACAACAGTGGGTTTCTGGCTGACCCTGGCGTGCTTGGTCTTTTATCCTTTGACCTATCCGTCTACCATTCATTACTATTGTTTACTATATATAGTTAGGCATGCTCTTTTTCTATCTCTTCTGTATTTGTGACTACCTTTCCCTCCCGATCAATCTTTTTTTCCATCTTCGATGTCTTTCTGGTTTCGCCTTCCTCTTTGAATCTCTATTTTTCTTTCTCTTTCCGAACGTATACAGTCGACCCTTCGACTTTATCCTTGTCTTGCGCGTTCTTTTTTATTTCACTCTCTCATCGTCAGTATTTCAATGTTTCCCTTTGTATACCCCCTTTTTTCTGTATTTGTTCCTTTCTTCCTGTTTTTTCCTTCTTATTTTTGTAGTCCTTCTGTCACACCGTAGCTTTTCACTCTTTCTTTCATTTGTGTCCATTTTCTTTCTCTGTATTTCTTTCTAGTTTTTTGTGTCTCTCCGTAATTGTTGTGCCCTCCTTCTTTCCCTCTTTCTCACCTTAAAATCTGTCATCACTATGATTACGCTTTTCCACACACTTGCTGTACTATACTAGAAAACGCTATGCTAAGTACTTCTGCTTCACTAAAAGGCCTGCATAGACGAGTGTTCCAGACTCTCGCGTTCAGATTGTAGGTACGTGGGTTCGTATCTCTTCAAGCAAAATATTTTCCCCGAGAATTGATCTTTTTCTCTATCTTTATTTCTCTTTCTTTTTTTCGGTCTGGGTATCTGTGGTTCAACAGAGTACATGATAGAAGCAAGATCTGTGAGAGGTAGAGTACAGGGGGTACTCAGCCATACATATTTCGGCATAGATATAGCTTGGCTGAAGATACCACTAATTTCTTCTAAGGATATTTCAGGTATGAAAAATCACATACAAAATGAAGGAAGTTTCTTTAAGTTACTAGGCATAGCAAATTTTGTGAGTCTCGTTGCAGAGACGTACGCGGACGTCCCCAATAAAGAGTTAATGGGACCTCGTGTGATAAAAATGCAACTGGATCCGCATACGCAACTGGAACCTTGCAGTGACATATACACCTTAATTTAAATAAAATCTGTGAATAAAACTCGAATAGAAGCCAGCAGATTTAGACAAATCGGACTCACTAATGAAGAGTCAGATAGGCTGTTCAGTATAACGACTGCTGCTGGAGATTGTGGTCGTTTGCGTAAAACTGTGTTGACTGCCGGAAATTTCTGCTTACAAAAATAGCCTAAACTCATATACTCGAATTGAAAAGGGCCAACTAAAAGACAATGATGCGATTTTCACACGTCGTGTATCTATGCACAAAAGGGAGTATGAGTCACTATCAGAATGCTCAGTTATGGATATAAAAGATACGGAATACAAATCGATGTGGCAAATGGCTAGATTTTTTTGGAAATATATCTTCAGATATTACACTAATCGGATCTCAATAGCTACTTGATATCAATGCTTTTCCGAGAAGCACTGGTAGTGAGTATTAAATAATGGGCCGAGTATTGCGCTGGGGCATCGATTTCGAGTTCATTCGTACGTCTGTGCAGCATGACGACGTATTTGCTTTCGCGATAAAAAAACAAATACATGAAATACCACAGGACAGGTCTTTTATTTGTTAGTAATTTCTCGCCCGAAAATAAAGAAATAAAATATACATGACCTAATACAGCAACTAGGTTTTATTAGGCAAATATCTGTAGTGTGCCTGCTGCTGATGCTCCCATACTCCTATATTATATTCCGGAACTTCAGCTAGGTTTTCCGGTGTAAGTGACTCCTAAATGCTTGAGTCCACCTGCAGCATAGCGTCGTGTTACTAGAGTAACGACATTTGCTGCGGAACAATTCAAAAGAATATTATCGCTGTTATTTCATTGATATTCAAGGGCAAGTTAAAGTCCTCGTGTTTCCGGTCTATTCTTATGAGCCTGCAGCCCACACTGATGTATCATGATATCCGGTGTCATCGACATATACATACATCTGACATCCCTATGTATATATTACATGCTAGTAAATATAGTAAAACACTTCGCAGTTATGGCGATAATCCTCAACCTCGGAGGACACTTAAAGCGTTATTTATTTGACTAAGACAAACTACTTTGCGAGCAGTAAGAATTTGTGCCATTTAAGAAAGCACAGTCCTATTTGAGAAAGTGTGGTGTCGTTCCTACGCTCTGAAGAAAATTAAGTATTGAACAAACAAACAGCGCGAACATACGAGGACTGGCGAATAAAACGCGAGACAATGGCGCTTTTGTTCGTCCTTGAAATATTTTGTGCTGTGTACTTCAGCTTGGTCAATTAATTATTCTAGGATGATTTAGTGGTTTGTAAGATCTACGCTGTGATTAGCGTTTGCAATATCTGAAGTTACTCAAGTGGCGTACTTTTACTGTATAGAGCAAGTTGTAATCGCCCTTCTGTAGGTGAGAATGGGCACACCAAAAGGAGCAGCTACACCAGCTACGCAAAAGGAGCCGCTCGCTCCTTTTCGACGCAATAAAGACGGTTCCTGGTCAGTATCCGCCTCTTCCTTGAATGATATGTGGGGTTGAACGTCTCAAAAGCACCATATGATTATGAGAGACGCCGTAATGGGGGGCTCCGGAAATTTCGACCACCTGGGGTTCTTTAACGTGCACCCATATCTGAGCACACGGACCTACAACATTCCCGCCTCCATCGGAAATGCAGCAGCCGCAGCCGGGATTTGAACCCATGACCTGCGGGTCAGCAGCCGAGTACCTTAACCACTAGACCACCGCGGTGGGGCCCGCCTCTTTCCTGGGGCATTCATTGTGCGCTATCTGTAGCCCATATCCCCACAATTGGCGTCCAACGACAAGCTACTACAGAAGCGGCGACGCAGAAAAACAAGCGGACGTGGAGTCCAAGGCGCGGGAAGCTGCCCCAGCACGGCGACGCTGGAAAGCGCACCCTGAAATGGCGAGAGCGTCGGAAACAACGGCAAAACATCGAAAACATTCGCTACCTGAGATTGGTTGCACCGATGCTCGGTTCAAGCGGGATTTCCTCTACAGGAGCTTCGTGCACAGCTGCAAGGTGTTTGCCGCTTTGCAA
Organism: Rhipicephalus microplus; assembly: GCF_043290135.1. Classification (NCBI taxonomy): domain Eukaryota; kingdom Metazoa; phylum Arthropoda; class Arachnida; order Ixodida; family Ixodidae; genus Rhipicephalus; species Rhipicephalus microplus. The sequence continues at coordinate 95,936,935 of NC_134702.1, read as the reverse complement.
ATATTTCACACAGCTGCGAGGTAATTTGGGGAAAATTGCCAACATTCAAATCAAACAGTCTCAGACGAACGCCATTGCTGTGCTGCGGTGAAATTTCCCCGGCGTTGATGCTCACAGCTAATTTTTGGTTCACGCTCTACGTGCGAAACGAAGTCCGCACCCCAATATCATATACGACTAATAAAACAACATTGTATATGCTCTACGCACGCATTGTCACTAATTTGCAAGTTCGATTGAGAATCGTACGGGTGATTCACGGATGATCCGCCGGTGCTTTACCGACTCATCATCATTCACTTTGTGGGGATGCGGAGATTGTTTTTCGTCTACGCATGCAGGTTAATTTTTCCTAAATATCTAACCTAATTGAATTCTTACTCTTTTGTTCGCTAAATAAGTAAGCTTGGCTAAGACAGCAGAAAGAAACGTGATATCTTTATATCTGTATAAATACGGATGCAATTGACGTTATTGTTCTATTTCATTTAAACAAGAATATGTTGAAGCTGACGTCCACCGAACTGTTGTAGCAGTACCGATGCAAGGCTGCTGACCCGAAAGTCTTGGTTTCGACCCCGGCCGCGGCCATCACGTCTTCATGAAGGCGAAATGAAAAGGCCCATGTACTGCCTAATGTACACCACATAAAAAAATTCTGAGCTCTACACTACTCCGTTCCTGATATTCATATCGTGGTTTTGGGACTTATTATTGGAGTCTTTTCAAGGAGTGCGAGGGCCCCCATATACAACTGTAGTTTCATTGAGATCGTATAAAGGCAGTACGTTTACATATCCGTTAAGGTTCGAGTTGTGTGAATAGTAAAGATTGCTTCCGGACAACCTATTCTAACTATGAACCTGCGCAGAAATAAAATATCTAAACCAACGTAAGGTTCTGGTGTAGGTGTCATTCATATTAACCGTAGCAGAGGTCACCACTTTAAATGCAGAATAATTCAAAGAGAACATTTACTTTGGTTCACTACTCTAACTAATAAATGCTTACAGCGGACACGAAAACGAAAAGGCACAGCTTGTACACTGACGCGAGGCCCTTGTGATTGTTCTAAAGCAGTTTGAACAATACAGACATAGTCTTAGACTCGCATAACCAGTCGTAGTGACTTTATAAAAATAGCTGATAGTGAAGAAATTCTAATTTTTAGACCTCCGAACTAATTCTAACTTAGTGTCGAGGAATCAGTGAAATGTCCGTGCTGCTGCTCCGCGCTTATGTCTACATCGTGGTAATCGGTAAGTACTTGAACAAATAATCTTCGATAGACGTTAATTGACATTTTACGCGCAGTAGTCCGAAAGAATGATATAATGAAAATATTTTTTTTATCGCCTAAACAACGTAATGTTCAAAAATAGAAGCCTCAGAACGGCACTACAATTTTCATCTTATCGCAACTTTATGCCCCGCGTGAAGCCGGCGAGAGGAAATTACAAGAAAGTCAATAACAACCAAACGCTAATGCCCAGTTGTTGTGCAGCCGGGAAAGTCCCTATGAAAACATACTAATGAGCGTGAAATAACTCTCGTTGGCAAACGGCGCATTCCACATTAATTCAAGGCACACACAGACAATAAGCTTATCAAGGTGTTTGTGATGAATGACGTGGTCCAACCAACCGCTAAACTGTGACTCCCTCGACTCTATAGAGCGATTGTCGATTGTTGTTAGTCCGTTGGTTTTTTTTTGTTCAGTCATAATGCACAAAATTGAAAAGAGGTCGGCAGTAAACGCAGACTTGGATACATCAATGGAAGTGGATTTTCTTAAGGCGCTATGCCGTGAAGCGCACGTGCTCGAGCACGGGTTTATTTCACTTCACCGAGTGTGCGCTTAGAAAGCGCAAAGACAATAGGTAGAGCTTGTATGGAGGATACATCACGTACTATCACCATAGACGTTATAATCAAGTCATTCAACGGACTATTTTAATATCCACTGCCACACCAAGCTGTTTCACAGCACTCTGCTTCAGTAATATTTATTTGTGGCAATTACAATCTAGGAAATGTTGATTTGCTTTCTCGGAATTTTCCAGTATTTTTAGCTGGACCAAAAATTTCGCACACTTTTTCTTGTGTTTTCTCTGCTTAATAAGAATGCAAAATGCTGCACTGGAATCACGACATACAGTTTTCCGATTGTGCCAAACAGTGATTCCCATTTATAACACGAGGAGTACAGTACTTCTATGAGTTGACACAGAACCAGTGTGCTATGTGAGATTATTGAGAAAATATGTGCTCTTTCTTCTTATAAAATATTTGTGGTACAATGATGCACTCAGCTACTGTGGTCTAGAAGTGAAGTATTTAGTATCGCTAATGCATAGCGATTGTATTGATCATTGATTGAAAGAATTACTTCGTGCCAGGTATTCAAAGAATGTCCTTCTTCGTGAACCTGTCCGGCGCATACCAATTCACAAGCAAGCAAGCCGATTCTAGCACAGAGGGTGTTACGGTTTACCCTCAAGTGTACGAAAGCAGACAGGAAAACTTGGAAAAACTGCTGGTTATTGACGGGTACTCTCTTAATCTAAAGAAAGCTTCCGTTCTTGCCGACACAGTCCTTCTGCTAGAAGTAACAGAAAATGGTACTGCCGAACAATACGTAAGTGAAAGCTATCTTTTGAAATATTTTATAATCTGTTTGATTACGTATTGAGACGAGAGTCACGAAGCGACATTGAGAGCCCCCGTGAATTGTTGAAAGGGTTTCGCCATAATACTAGCATAATAATGAAGGGACTTCGCAATCCAGCCACCACGAAAACGAACAAATGAAAAGAACAAAGAAAGAGACGAAGCAACAAACGAACAAAATAAAAGTTGATTTGTGTAAAATACACACAGTCTTACGTCTTTCTATTGGTGTAATGCGCTAATTTTTTATGGAAGAGTTACGGTTTGTTAATGATCTCCCCCACTCGAACTTCACCTACATATCATCATTCTTTCCGTGGATGTAGCGTAATTTTTTTGTGGCCTCTTGCAACCTGTTTGGTCAAAAGGAAGACACAAATACACTAAGTTTAAAGTTTGCAGCTGTCTCTTTCCGGTCTTTCTGTGTCCTTGTATTCATTTGCGCACAATTTTTTACCTTGAAGCGTGCCTATAAAGGTGTTGAACCAAACTCGAACCCAGACCAAAACTGCAGGTGAGCTTCTGTTGTGCAGCTACGTTTAATCGCTTTCTAAGCTATTGTTGCAAAGTGATCACTTTTAAAATGATTAGAATATCAGTGTTCGAGAACCTAGCTTTATGAAGAACATTACTCAGGTGCTCTCCCCTTCATACAGTTTTTTTCCTGTTCTGCGGCACGGGTTCATCATCCGCGGCTTCGTCCATGCATTCTACCCCATCCACCCATTCAAGCCAAAAGAGAAAAAAAAAATTACATCGATGCACAAAAGCACAGGTGTTCCGACATCTTAGCGGCTTCTAAAGGTACTGCACACACACCACTGTACGAAAAGCAGCACCTGACGTTTCAACCCTTCAATACACTTGCCTTTACGCCTTGGTCAGGATGATCTGTGTTATGGCATCACGGGTTACAGGAAGACAGTTGGTATCTATAAACGTGATTGTTATAATTATATATTGTTCCGTTATTCGGTAATTATAATTAAGGAAGTTTGGGCTGATAAGCTACCTTATGATGATTCGATACGTGCTCGGTGACGCAGACATGTGTCGCCGGCGGAATAGCATGCGACATATACCCCGTGTCATTCACACTGGAAGAATGGTGAAACCTCCGTTGCTTTATAACAAAAGTGGTCGCGTTTAAAACGTTGCTGTCACAAAAGTTATATTATACATTCAGCAATGACTGAAGCTGACGTAGTTGGTACGAAATATATGTAAAGCATCAAGCCCCCGTCCCTCCCCCCTTTAAAAGAGCGCTATGTGCGCAGGAGTAGCACGAAGCTCCAGGTTTTTTTTAAAGGGAATGTACAGTCAACCAAAACCGCTTGCGGACCTCGCGCACCAATTCCAAACTACCTGTCCGGATGGATGGATGGATGGATGGATGGATGGATGGATGGATGGATGGATGGATGGATGGATGGATGTGGCTGTACCTTTTAAATCGGGCGGCAGCTAACGCCACCTAGCCGTAATACTTAGTGAACTAATCATTAGATTTATCTTTTTTTCCCCTCTAAATAGTGAGGTTGAGCCTTCGTACTTTGCAGTGACGGGTTTATTTTCACTCGTGCCTTGACTTTAGCCACCAATCAGATAACCTCCTTCTAGGTAAGTCTGCCCGCTTAAAGTCTATTTTGCCCTCCCTGTCCCTAATCCCCAGTGCTTTAAGAAACTCTGCGCCATCATCCTGAACTATAGGGTGAAGCCCTTTACACAACATTATCAAGTGTTCGGTAGTTTCTTCTTCCTCTCCACACGCACTGCATACTGTGTCTACCCCTTCGTATTTGGCTCGATATATATTGGTTCGCAACACTGTCGTCCTGGCCTCAAACAGTAGAGAACTACCCCGAGTATTATCATAGATCCTTTCCCTGGCAACTTCCCGCCTAAAAGTGCGATAGATCTCTAGTGCGGACTTCTTAATCATGCCAATTCTCCACATGTCGGTCTCCGTTTCCTTCACTTTCTTCTTAACTGATAGTTCTTTTTGGTTTGGCCACCTGCTGTTTTGCGAATATTTACCATTCAATTTCCTGGTTCGCTTCCTCCATTTTGTATCGACATTCTTCATGTACAAGTAGCTGAAAACCTTCCTAGCCCTAACGCTCCTCCCCCATTTCTCTCTATCGCTTCTCAAGTTTTATCTTGCTGCTAGCAGCATCCCCGCCATCAAATGATGTCCATCCCATATCACCTCTTACTCCCTGATTTGGTGTATTCCCGCGAGCTCCTAAAGCAAGCCTTATACCTATTCCACGTTGCTTAATTTCTAATCTTGCTTGAACTTCTGATCTCATGCACAAGACCGCATTGCCGAACGTCCGCCCAGGAACCATGACGCATTTCATTATTCCTCTCACAACATCATACCTATTGTAATTCCACAGTCCCTATTTTTTCATCACTGCTGCATTCCTGTTACCTTTAGTCGTCACGTATATTTCGTGTTCCCTTAGGTACTCGGTCCCATTGCTTATCCATCGCCCCGATATTTGTATTTATCTGTTATCTCTAGCGTGACCTCCTCTATTCTAAGCTCACTACCTTCATTATCATTGAAAACCATGACTGCTGATTTTTCCTTACTGAATCTAAAATCTAACCTATCTCCCTCATTACCGCAGATGTCCATCAATCTCTGCAAATCTTCCTTGTTGTCGGCCATTAGCACTATATCATCTGCGTACATTAATGCTGGTAGTGCATGATCAGTGAGTTTTCCTTGTTTGACTAAACAGAGGTTGAAGCCCAGTCGACATCTCTCTAATTTGGCCTCTAATCCTTGTAGGTACATCATGAATAATAAGGCTGACAGGGGACACTCCTGCCTAAGCCCCCGTTTTACTTCGGCAGGCTTAGATACCTGTTTTTGCCACTTTATAACCGCCTCGTTACCTTTATAGATATCCTTTAAAATATTAGTGACTACATATTCCACGCCTAGTGTGTCCAGTATTCCCCACAATTCCTCTTGAACCACGCTATTGTACGCTCCATTGATATCCAAAAATGCTGGCCACAGGGGCATGTGTTTCTTTTCTGCTATTTCGATGCACTGCGTCAGTCAGAACAGATTGTCTTCCAACCTCCTGTGTTTCTGAAACCCATTCTGCAGTTCCCCCAGCACCCCATCATCTTCTATTCATGCCTGCAGTCTTTCCTTTATAATCTGCATCGCCAGCCTGTAGACCACTGATGTCACTCTTATATGACGGTGGTTGTTTGTCTCAGCTTTGTCCCCCTTTCCTCTATAAATCCTGCTCAGTTTGCTAAGTTTCCATTCATAGGGTCCCTCACCATCGATTATTAGTTTGCTCACTGCCTCTCTCAAAGCATGCTTAGACTTTGGACCTAATGTCTTTATCAACATAATTGGAATGCCATCTGGGCCTGCTGATGTACTACTAGGAACTCTTTTCTGAGCCCTTTCCCACTCTCGTTGTGAAAATTGAGCCACTGCACCACTTGATTCATCCTTGTCTATTGTGGTGCATAAAGCACTTATTTCTTAAAATTTTTCTGTCACCCTTGTTCTTATATATTCAATAGCTTCGTCCCCTTCTAGCCTAGCACCTTGGGTGGTAGTTATAAACCTCTGCTCTAGGGTCGTCTCATTTCTTAGGGAGTTTCGATGGTTCCGAAATTTCGCAGCTGCCTTTCTATCTTTTTTATGTACTTCTGCCAGCCACTGAGCTCCCTTTCTTCTAATCTTTTCATTGACCAGAAGGGATGCATCCCTTCTACAGCTTAGAAAGCTTTCCCATTTTCTTTCAACATCATCTGTCGGTTCATCCCGCTGCTTAGCATGTCTGTGTTTCCTAGAGGCTTCCTGACGTTTTGCTATAGCTTTCTTAACTTCCTCATCCCACCAACTTTTGGGTTTGTGCCTTCTTTGCCGGGGTGACTTGTCACGCGTCTTAGCAAGCTCTAGCTCAAACAGTCTAATTATGTTCGTGTATGTCCACACTGTTTTATTATCCTCCATGATTGCTTTCTGAATTTGTTTAGTGGCTATTTCAATTTGCCTTTCTGGATAAAAATTTTCCTGTAGTTGTTCATCTTCTCTCCTTCCCACTTTCACTGCTCTTCCAAAACTTAGCTTGATACGTTTGTGATCACCACAAACGTATCACCCACCTCCGTAGCATCCAGCGGTGCGCTATCTGGCGGCGCGCCATTTGTCCCACCTCCGCACCATCTAGCGGCGCGCCATCTACCGTCGACTGCAGGGCGAGGCCGGAAATGGGTCTTCTTGATATTCACTGGACTTTCAATTTTCTGCTGCCGCGTAGAGCATTGTTAGATTGAAGTTTTCGCGGTAAGCGCTTTTCTGCAGTATGACCGTCACAGTTCTCCTTTCATTGCAGGATCAAATCTAACTTGGCATGCCTGAAACGGCATACCATTGTCGAGGTGTCACTTCGTAATAAAGAGTGCGACCGATAAACTGTATGCTCATAGTCTGTTTTCGAAGCAAAAGCACGTAGATGAAGATGTCAAAAAGCGCGTCGCAATAGAAAGTGAAGAGTTAAAATTATTTGTACCTAACCAGAAAAGAGACCGGCCCTGGATTAGGGAGAGATGCTTCTCGTGCTATCGACTACCGCTAACGTAGTGGAAATGTCGCGAAGAGGCTTTTAGCCTAGCACTCGCGCCGTCTGTAAACGTTTGTGTTCGATTGTATGCTATATTCATAACGCGTCACCTCGTGAAGTATATATTCTTAAATTGCACACACAGCTCTTCAGCGCTGATCAGAGATCTCAAGTAACTAGGGGGCTTGCGAATAATCTTCTGTAAGTGCTTGTGTAACCTTTTTGCCCAAGATACTTTTAGAAGGGGAGGAGGGGGGTCAGACCAACGCTCATATATACGTGAAATAAAAGTGTAATATAAATTTCACTTGTTTACACTGAGCAGTACTGCGGTTATAAGATTACTTTTTGGGTCACGCGCAGTTGTCAGCCACCACCACCGCTGCCATCTGTAACAACATCGCTCGAAGTTAGAAAAAAAAAAACAACCCTTGCACCAATGGCACAATGGGGCTCGAACCCTAGTCTGCTGGGATTTTGCCCAGTATTCTAACACTGAGCTACACAGTTTTTTATGGTATTTTTTTCCAACAGCTTCCAACAGCTGGCTACACCAGTGCCTGTGACTTGTTGTCACACTTGCCTTAAGCAGGCTTCATTTTGGGAAAGCAATCGCGTTAATACGACTTATAAAGCGTTTTACAACAGCGAAAGAACAACCAGTCGTCGCACAATGCAAATAGCATAACGAGTGGGCCATCCGATGCTTCGAACCATCACAAAAGCTTGGCCAAGCTTTTGTGATGGTTCCGTCTTGTTCCCCTCTTAACTGTGGCGCATACCCACTTCAGCTACAGTTCCTCATCGTCGTCAGCCACTGCATGGACAATTGGCACAAAATTTCTAGGAAGTGTCTTGCAGATACCACGCTTTTCATAAGAATGACAAAAGATAGCATAGCGGAGGCCTGCCTACTACCCAAAAGTTTATTAATAATGCCCTAGTGGGCACCAAGAAAGTGTCCTCGCAGTAATTACCCACTGAGTGTTTTGAAAAGGCTCTGAAAGGCCGCTGTTATAGCTTTCGCTATGACGGACTGCGCCTACCGAGCAGGCATGGTGCTTTTTGATTCAATGACTATTCACTATTTATTTCAAGCATAAGTGTTCACAGACGTTATGCGCAAGTTCACATGGAAGTTCACAGTCACGTGGAAGTGTTCACACAAGTTTTACGCAGGTTCAAGGCTCCCACTATGAGAGACACTTGTTCGAAGATCCGGACAAGCTGGCATCACTGCTGCTCAAGCCGGTAGTTCCAGGAAATTATCACGTCGTGAGTAAAGAATTTTAAGTTACACGCTGTTGCCCCAAGTAGCCCTCATTTTGGCCACTGTAAAGTAGATGTGTTCAACACACCTCGAAATCTTCACTGTTAGCCTGTATCTTGTACAAGCATGCAGGCGCACACAGAGGACTTGACCTCCCTTCTCCTACTCCCCTACTGAAACAAACTCCTGGCTATACATCCGTACATGACAATCTGCTTATACAAGACAGATTTGACAAAGAGGTCATGTAATATTTATATTGGGGAAAGTTCTTGTTAATGCCATCTTTCAGAAATCAACAAATAGATCAACAAAACAAAAAATAAACAAAAAATCAACAAATGGACCAAATTCAATGCAGTAAAATATGCCATGCAACAACTGGGATAGGAAAACCGCTCTTTATTTTTCAGACAGGCATGGTGAATCACACTCACAGAATTGAACCTTGTGAGAATTGGGAACGTACATCACAGAAAAGACTGGCGCACCGAATATCACGAATCCACGTCGAAACGGGGATTTATGATGTCGTGAATGATGTCGGTAAGCTGCAAGCTTTCTGCTGAATGCACCCTTCTTCCTGGCTTAGTATGTATGTATGTATGTATGTATGTATGTATGTATGTATGTATGTATGTATGTATGTATGTATGTATGTATGTATGTATGTATGTATGTATGTATGTATGTATGTATGTATGTATGTATGTATGTATGTATGTATGTATGTATGTATGTATGCATGCATGCATGTATGTATGTATGTATGTATGTATGTATGTATGTATGTATGTATGTATGTATGTATGTATGTATGTATGTATGTATGTATGCTACCTTACCTCACATAACGATCACATGCTTTTAAAACGTGACCTCAAAACAATTGAAAAATGATGCACTCTGTGGCTCATGCAACTAAACGCCAAAAAATATAAATTGATGCACGTGTCACTGAAACACTCTCATGCCCTACTCCTAGTCTTTGCATTCTCTTCCTATTGAGCTGGTTGATTCATACGGGTACCTCGGGGTTACCATCATTAGCAAGCTCAAATGGTTCGAACATTATCATAATCTGGTAGCCACCACTAAGATATCTCTGGGATCTATTAGACGGTTCCTATCATCATCACCGCTTTTGATCCGAAAACTTGCATACGATACATTTACACGCACTAAACTGGAAGTCGCATCGGCAATATGGAACCCACATCAAGCGTACCTTGTTGAAATACTTCAAGCTGTCCAAAACCGCGCAGCCCGTTTTATTACATCCAAGTACAACCGTCGGCTAAGTGTCACAAAGATCAAATCATCCCTCGACATTAAATTGTTAGCACTTCGCAAAAAAACCTCTCGCTTATGCCTCTTTCATAAGCTCTATTGTAACTTTCCACACTTACGTGACATGTTTCTTCTCCCGCCAAACCGCACTTTACGCCACCTGTCCCGCTCCCTCAGTCTTTAAAAAATTCAAGGCTCTACCAATTCGGACAACAACTCCTTCTTGCCAATAGCCATTGCAGAATGGAATAGTTTACGTGACAGTGTTGTGATTGTACATCACCCCATCAAATTTTGAAACAAGTTTATTGAGTGATGATGCGTAATGAATTGAGATTTTTGTGTAATTGTGTTTTCATCTTGAGCGCATTATCCTTTACGTGCATTTTGATAATTTCATTGTAAATTTTAGTTTTTTTGCTTTCTAATGACTGTTTGCATTTTTTTCTCTTGTGTATGCTAGCTACCCCCTTGCGTAATACCCCAACAGGGGCCTTTAAGGGTAAATAAATGATGATGATGATTATGCATGTATGTATGTATGTATGTATGTATGTATGTATGTATGTATGTATGTATGTATGTATGTATGTATGTATGTATGTATGTATGTATGTATGTATGTATGTATGTATGTATGTATGTATGTATGTGTCACTGCCGAGATCAATGACTTTATCACAGAACTGCGTGGGAGCCACTAGGTATGTGTCTTACTTTCTGTACGAAGGACACCAATATGTAACATTTCAAAGTACCTGAATACATGGCCACATGGGCTGTTGAAGGAGAGCTCAGGAAATGTCTTCCCATGACAATTTATTGGAGTTGTGTTTCTTCGATGCTTCTTGCGCGGGCCCGATACTAGAAAAACTGGAGAAATAGCAAAATACTTTGCAAGATGCACTTAATAAATAAATCACCACATGTCCAGGAACTGAATGATGGTGAGTGTTCGAAGCGCGGGTATCTCTTAACCTCTTTGAATCACTTAGAGGAAGCATGTCAAACTTTCCTGTGCGTTTAAAACGGGTAAGTGATAACGTTTTGGTGGGTAGCAGTAGCAGTGCGTAACGCCTTCGGCATTTGGCAGCTGCTTCCCGCACTCTTGCCGCCTCAGTCCGCGAGTCCTTTCAGGACATGTTCACGGCAGCCTTAACGCAAGCACTTCCCGAAATTGTGGTGAAGGTCTCTAACTCAGTCCTTAAAGCCGTGCAGCCCTGGGTTATCGCCCAAATTAAAAACACCACTCAGAGCGACTCCCCGCAGGTTAAACGCAAGCCGGCCTCCCGTCAGACAGCAGAAGAAGGCTTTTCGGGGCCGGCTCCAGGTCCGGACCGGTCCTCTGCACCGTAAATAAATACTAAAAGATGGCTAGCCGATATAATAAACAAGCTAAATATCTACAAAAATTTGAGATTATGCAATGGAACTGCAGGGGTTTTAGAGCCTGGAAAAAACGGTCGCACCTCCAGCTCTACTTGCAGTCCCTCGGAAACATGCCCGCCTTGCTTGCTTTGCAGGAGCCCGGTTTGGACGTTAAATTCTCTGGCTATAGCACTTTCCAGGGGAGGCCCTCGTCATGCATCCTGGTGAACAAGGCATATACCGCGATTCAGGTCGATTTATACTTAAGTACTGAACAAGAATACACAATGGTCAGAGTACTGCCTCTCAGACGTCGCGACCAGTCAATACACATCCTAAATATATACAGCCCCGCGCATAAGCCCCGCGTAACTTTTAGCGAAATCTTCCTCCGGGCGATCAAGTTGGCAGACAAGGACCCCTTAGTGATCGTGGGAGACTTCAATGCTCCCAGCCTTCACTGGGGCTATCACTACGAGAAGGCCAGAAGACGTAAGCTGGCGGAGCTTATCTCCACCCTTCGCCTCACGCTGCTCACGGATCCGGCGTACCCCACTCGAGTGGGGAACTCGGTAACCCGTGACACGTGTCTGGACCTCTCTCTCGTAAAAAATGCTAAAGATGCTACCTGGGAGAACTCGGACGATTCTCTAGGCAGTGATCACTGCCTCCTCCGGGTCACACTCCTGGAAAAGTCAGCTCATAAAAAATGCGGTCAAGCCAAGTTGACCGATTGGACCCAATTTCGCAATCTGACTATCCCTCTCGTACTATTTTCTGGAGGCTATGCAGAATGGGCTCAACACGTAAACAGCATTCACAAAAGACTTACTACTACCCTCCAAACCAACGAAGAAATCCTCGCTGTTGACACTCACCTCCTACACTTGTGGGAGGCGCGCCGAAGCTTAACAAAACGTTGGAAAAAGCAGAAGACTAATCGCAAACTACGTATCCGCATAGCCCAACTCACGGAACAGGCTGCAGCGTTTGCTGCCCAACTCTCAGATTCAAATTGGATAGCCCGCTGCGACGCCGCAGCTCGTCAGATGAGCTCGAAGGGGACGTGGCGTCTCTTTCGCAGTCTCATAGACCCCTCTCAAACGAGAGGGGAGGCGCAGAAGCAGCTCCGGCGAGCTCTGCAAGGGTACCAAGGCACTCCGGAACAGCTTGCGGATGCTCTGTGCGATAGGTATCTCTGTCGTACGGAGGACCCGCCTGGGCCGGCGTACACGTACTCTGGTAAGCCTAACCACCAACTCTATGCCCGTTTTGAGTTGCATGACCTTAAAGCAGCTTTAGCTAAAATGCACAAGAGTACGGCTCCGAAACTGGACCGCATAACAGTAAAGCTGTTGGCAAACCTCCCTGACACAGCCTATTTCCATTTATTGAAATACATGAACGAGATCTGGGAAGGCCGTGCGCTCCCTTCTGAATGGAAAACGTCACTTGTGACTTTTATCCCCAAAGCAGGCAAGGCCGTGAATACGGAAAATCTGAGGCCCATATCACTGACTTCGTGCGCGGGCAAGCTTATGGAGACGATGGTACGGGATCGCCTTTCCCCATACCTTGAGGGCAAGGGCCTCTTTGCAAACACCATGTTTGGGTTTCGCCCACACATGTCTGCACAGGACGTCCTTCTCCAGCTCCATAGGGCCGTCATACAGCCCATAACTATGCAACACAATGATAAAGCCATCCTCGCCCTTTATCTGAAGGGGGCTTTCGACAATGTTAAACACAGCAGCATCCTGGCTAACTTGAGCTCCACCGATTGCGGGGCTAAGGCCTTTGCTTATGTCAGAGATTTTCTCTCTAAACGCCAGGCACTTCTTCGGATCGAGGACGAGGAATATGGCCCGTACATTATGGGAACACGGTGTACCCCACAGGGAGCAGTGTTATCACCGCTCCTTTTCAACACTGCTATGATGCGCCTTCCAAGCGAATTGGCCAGGGTGGAACGCACACAGCAAGCAGTATATGCCGACGATATTACAATCTGGACTACTGAAGGGAGCCTTGGTGAAATGCAGGAACGCCTTCAGCAGGCCGCATCCATAGTCGAGGCGTATGCCAACGATTGTGGACTCCAATGTGCTCCAAACAAATCAGAGCTTCTGCACGTTAGAGCGAAGCCAAGAGATAAGTCAGCCATACACATCTCGCTGTCTGGGGTTCCCATCAGAGAGGTGGAGGAGCTCCGGATTCTGGGCCTGTTCATTCACCACAGACTCAGACCAGACTCCACTATAGCGAAACTCAAGAGAATAGGCGAACAGGTAGGGCGCATGATCCACCGCGTTTCCAACAAGCGGGGTGGTCTGCGGGGCCGGGACGCGCTTCGGCTCGCCCATGCCTTCATGACTAGCCGGATCCTCTACGCCGTCCCATATCTTCGCACTAACAAGCAAGAAGACGAAAGAATAGATGCCATCATTCGTAAGGCTACTAAACGAGCTCTGGATCTCCCGGTGGCCACTTCCAACGCCAAACTGAGGGTGCTAGGTGTGCTCAACTCCTACCAGGAGTTGCGGGAGGCCCACCTTATGAATCAATATACGTGGCTCGTGCAGACGGCTCCCGGGCGCCGCCTGCTAAACCGCTTACATATACAGCACACTTGCACTGCAGAGGAGGCAGAGCATATTCCGGAACTGTGGCGGCATATGCTCTCGGTCTCTCCACTCCCCAGTAACATGAATAAGCACACGCACGAAAGCAGAAGACAGGCGCGGGCTCGGACGCTTGAGAGGCAACACGGCTCCCGACCTGGTGTATTTTACGTAGATATAGCAGGGCCTTCGCCCACGGGATTTTACACGGCCTCAGTAGTTCACCGGGAAAAGCATGTCAATGGGCACTCGTTCCGAGCACAAAATCCAGAGCGCGCTGAGGAAGTCGCGATAGCGCTTGCTGCTGCGGACCCCAACTCGAAAGTTATCATCACGGACTCCCGGAAAGCATGTGCTCATTACTTAGTAGGAGAGATATCCCCCTTAGCCAGCCAAGTTCTAAAACGGGCTCTCGCCGATCCAGCCCCGAAACGCAACGTATGGGCTCCTGGCCATCAGGGCTTACGAGGTAATGAGGCCGCTGACGCGGCCGCCCGAGCGCTTAGCCACCGGGCTCCTCACCTTGGCTCTTATGACTCGGAGGCCAATACACCGCTGCTGCGGTTCAAAGAAATTCTGACCTATTATCGCGACCCTCACCGCCTTTACCCGGCTCCTGCAAAGGGGCTGAGTAAGGTGGAAGAGCGAACTCTAAGGCGCCTGCAGACAGGTACTCTACTCTGTCCTGCAATCCTAAAACATTTCGATGCGAACACAGATGGGTGGTGCCCACAATGTGGGGAGACGTGTGATATCTTCCACATGGTGTGGGCATGTCCGAAAAATCCCCACCTACCCCCTTCCCCTACCCCTTCCCGAGAGGCATGGGAGACTGCCCTCCTCAACTGCTCATCACTAGAGTCTCAACGGGCTCTGGTGAGACGGGCGCGAGTAGGGGCCTCGTCATGCGGTGTCCCGGACTAAGGACGCTGACCATGTAGCGGGGTCATGCTTTGGCCCCGTACCTCTCTATTTTATAATAAATGTTTTTCATCATTATCATCTCGCCGCCTCCAGGTTCGCTTGCCGGCGCAGCCATGCCGCTGCAGCTTCGCGAGCCCGCAACTCTGGTTCCGCTTGTCTGCGTTGCTGTGTTGCAGGTGCTCTGAAAGCCCTCAAATACGCATGCAGTTTTGATGATGATGACGACGAATCCACAACCATGGCTGATACCAGTGTTGTGGACTTGCTAATCCAAAATCGGAATGAATTCGGAATCATTCCACATTTTTGCGGCCCCGAAATGGAAGGGCGACAAAACTTGGAGGAATGGAATTAAGCGCATTTTGCATGGAATAGAATGGGGATGAAATTACGTGCTTTTCCGAGAATTGAGTATAATCGACCACGTTCGCTACATTTCGTACGTTTTGTAAATCTCCTAGTCTTACTTCGTATAACAGTTCGATGTGTTGCTATCGCATTCATCGCTATGGCCTTATGTCGAACAGTGTCATTTTTGCTGGTTAAAATACTAGCCATGTTCCTTTGTTGAATATAATGAATATTTGTTTCAAATCAAGCATTTTGCAATTCTTGGGCTAATTAGAAAAATGTTACATTGTCATTTTAGCTCTGCTTTCATAATAGCTGCCTTATTATACGTAAACAAGTTCAAAAACAATTTGATTCGATTGTGTTCTGAAATTCGCTATCGCGCACTCCTAGCCACTAAAAATTCATGAAGTAGTCGCGCACTTCTGGCCCCGGAAAAACATAAGGGTCGTTTTTGGCCATTTTGCATGCCTGTAATATATTCACTCTTGTCTTTTTCAGAAAACCAGATGGAAAATAAATCACGTAATCCAGTAATTGGTTCGTCTCCGGACAAATATAACCCTGCCTTGAATAAATATAGCTGAGAAGTAACAGACAACAATGCCCAGGAAAGTATAGGAGTTGTTACAAGAAGTAATAGTAAAGTAAATTTTTAGAGTGAAAAGTGGTCGAAAAGCGGTTGAAAAGTCTCGGTCCCTGCGGCTGGCAGGGATCGAACCTGCGACCTTCGAAAAACGGCTTCGCTGCTCTACCAAATGAGCTTCAGTGGTGGTCGTCTACCCGTCTACTTTATGATGTGCTTTGAAACCTGAGAGTACTTGTCAGCATCACTAGTAGTTATGACGACAAGTAAGGAGCTCTCTTTTCCTGCCGGTGGTCTTCTCGTAGCACGCGATCTTATCACAAACTGGCAGCTTAGAAATAATTTTTTTCTATTTTACCTGAAGGCACCAAATCGTGGAAAGTACTAAGCAAGTTATAAAAAGTGGCAGAAGTCTAAAAACTGTGAAGGCAGACTTGTGAATAGGGGAAAAATCGAATGTATGCGCTGAGGAACAAGGAAGACAGCGTCATAACCAATCTGGATAGGATAGTGGAGATGGCGGAGGATTTCTACAGAGAGCTGTACAGAAGTCAAAAGAACCAGGATAATATGTGAGAAACAACAATGGATCAGATGAGTTCGACATCCTACCAGTAATGACAGCGGAAGTAAGGACAACTCTATATGGAATGCAAAGAGGCAAATGGTGAGGATAAGGTAACAATGGACCTCCTGAATGATGGCGGAGAAGTTGTGAAACAAGAGATAGGCAAAAACCGGATGTATGCACTGAGGGACAAGGAAGGCAAATTAACTAGCAACAAGAATAGGATAGTTAAAATAGCGGAGGAGGTTTAGAGAGATCTGTACAGTAGTCGGGACAACCACGACCTTATTACAAGAACTTGCAGTAACCCAGAGGACATCCCACCAGCAATGGTAGAAGTGCGAAAAGCTTTGAAGGGAATGCTAAGAGGGCAAGCTTCTGGTGAGGATCAGGTAACATCAGATCTGCTGAAAAATGGAGGATAGATCGTGTTAGAAAAACTAGCTATTTTATGTAAATAGTGTCTCTTGACGGAAAGGGTGGCCGAATCTTAGAAGAATGCCATCATCTTAATCCATAAGAAAAAAGACGTCAAAGATTCGAAAAATTATAGGCCGATCAGCTTATTATCCATTCTGTACAAACCATTTACAAAAAATAGCTAATAGAATTAGGGTGATATTAGAGTTAAATCACCAAAGGACCAAGCAGGATTTTGTACCGACTACTCCGCACTGGACCATATTCATAACGTCAATCAGGTAATAAAGAAATGTGCAGAATACAACCAACTTATACATAGCTTTCATAGATTACGAGATGGCGTTTGACTCAGACGAGACATCAGCAGTAAAGTAGGCACTACAAAATCGGGGCATCGAAGAACCCTACCTAAATGTACTGGAAGAAATCTACAAAGGATTCACAGCCACCGTAGTTCTCTTCAAAGAAGGTGACAGAATACCAATAAAGTATGGTGTAAGACAGGGAGACATGATCTTTCCGATGCTATTCACGGCGTCTTCACATGAGGTATTCAGGACCCTATAGACTGGGAAGAGTTAGGGATAAGAGTTAATGGAGAGTATTTTAGTAACGTTTGATTCAATGCTGACATATCCTTGATGAGTAACTCAGAGGACGAATTAGAGTTTATGATTGTTGAACTGCTCACAGAAATCAGAAAAGTAGGCCTGAAAATTCATCATCATCATCATCATCATCATAATTATCCTGACTACGTCCACTGCAGGACAAAAGCCTCTCCCAAGTTCCGCCAGTTAACCCGGTCATGTGCTTGCTGCTGCCAATTTATACCCACAGACTTCTTAATTTCTTCTGTCCACCTAACGTTCTGTCTCCTCTAACCCGCTTGTCTTGTCTCGGAATCCAGTTAGTTGCCCTTAATGACTAGCGGTTATTCTGTCTACGCACTACATGCCCGGCCTATGTCGATTTCTTCTTCTAGATTGGAACTATGATATCCTTATACCCAGTTTGTTCCCTAATCCACTCTGCTCTCTTCTTGTCTCTTAAGGTTACACCTACCATGTTTCTTTCTATTGCTCGCTGCGTCGTCCTCAATTTAAGCGGAACCCTATTTGTAAGTCTCCAAGTTTCTGCTCCGTAGCTAAGTACCGTCAAGATACAGCTGTTATTTACCTTCCTCTTAAGGGATAGTGGCAATCTACCAGTCATAATTTGAGAGTGCTTGCCAAATGTGCTCCACCCCGTTCTTATTCTTGTAGTTACTTCAATCTCACGGTTCGGCTCTGCGGTTATTACCTGCCATATGTAAGCATAGTCTTTTACAACTCGAAGTGCACTATTACCTATTTTGAAGCGCTGCTCTCTTCCGAGGTGGTTGCACATTACTTTCGTTTTCTGCTGATTAATTATAAGACCCACCTTTCTGCTCTCCTTGTTTAACTCCGTAATCATGAGTAGCAATTTGTCCCCTGAGTTACTCTGCAATACAATATCATCGGCGAAGCGTAGGTTACTAAGGAACTATCCATTAACTCTTATCCCTTACTGCTCCCATTATAGGCTTCTGAAAACCTCTTGTACACTCTAAAAAAATATCGAGTAAAAAGGGTGTCTTTTTGTCCCACAACAATAATCATCATCAGACTTGCGTGCGCTTCCTTTCTTGAAAACTTGGCGCTGGCCGCTTCCCTATCGAGAATGCAATGTAACCCTGATAATGGACATGTCGATCGTGACCGGAATGTACCGGGCGCGGGGCGATAGCGCAAGGATGGAACGCAATATAGATGACGATTATTGTTGTGGGACAAACAGACACCCTTTTTACTCGTTTTTTTTAGAGTGTAAACACGCAGTAAACAGCATTGGGGAGATTGTGCCCCCCTGCCTTACACCCTTCTTGATTGGCATTCTGTTGCTTTCTTTATGAAGCATCATGGTAGCAGTTGATCCCCTGTAGATTTCTCGCAATGTGTTTATATACACTTCATCGACGCTCTTATTCCGCAGTGTCTGCATGACGGCTTATATTTTTACTGAATCAAACGCCTTCTCTTAATCTATGAAGGCTATGTAGGTTACGAGAAGGCGTTTGATTCAGTAGAAATATCAGCCATCATGCTGAAAATTAATATGCGCAAAACTAAAGTAATGTTCAATAGTCTCGGCAGAAACACCACTTTGCGATAGGTGGAGAGACACTGTAAGTTAAAGGAATATGTCTACTTAGGACAGGTAGTAACACAAGAGCCGAACCATGATAGTTAAATAACTAGGAAAATAAGGATGGGGTAGATAACATTCGGCAAGCATTCTCTAACCATGAATGGTCATCTGTCTTTAATATTCAACTGGAAGGTATATAACAGCTGCATGTTGCTAGTCTTTACTACTTACGGAGCAGAAACCTGAGGGCTTACAAAGAGGAATCGGCTTAAATTGAGGACGACGCAGCGAGCGATAGAAAGAAAAATGATAGGTGTTCCTTATGAGACAAGAAGAGAGCAGAGGGGGTCAAGGAACAAACCGGGGTTAAGGATATCATAGCTGAAATGAAGAAAAATAAATGTACATGAGTCGGACACATGGCACGTAGGCAGGATCACCGGTGGTCATTAAGGGTAACTGGCTGGATTCCCATAGAAGGCAAACGCAGAAGGGGAGACAGAAAATCAGGTGGGCCGATCAAATTAAATAGTTCGCGGTTATAACGTGGTAATTTAACGCGCAAGACCGGGTGGATTGGCGGATCATGGGAGAGGCCTTTGCTTTGCAGTGGGCGTAGTCGGGATGATGTGGATGATGATGATGATGATGATGATGATGATGATGATGACGACGATGATGCATCAAGTCTGCTAGAACAAGACCCTAACTGTGACTGAAGGAGAAAAACAAAAAAATCAAGGGCTTGTTTTGTTTTTTTATTTTTAAACAAATTTATTCAGAAAAGAAGGCTTTCATGTCTGTGGAAGTATACGAGATGTGGTTGGAGAATGATCCTTGTCAACCTCTTCTTTACGCTACATTTTTGTTTACAGAAAGTCGTGACCTCCCAGAATCCTATACCGTGGAGACACACTTCATCACCGCTCTAAATCACACCGCATACTTCGGCAATGAAACGGAAGAGCGCATAGCCTATGCTATGCTTTTTATGCATTCGGTAAGTGAGGACAGGAACGCCCAGGAACTTCAGTGTCGCTGTTGATGTGATTTAAACGGGAGTCAGTACTCAAGGTAAATGTAGCTAAAGTAGTCAAGCCATCCACTCCTATTGCAATATTTGTACGCAAATTTTAGAGAAGTGGTATTATCTAACACGTTTAGTGTTGACAAAGAACTAATGTTATTTTGAATCAGTGATAAAATGAAAATAATGATTGATTGATATGTGGGGTTTAACGTCCCAAAACCACTATATGATTATGAGAGACGCCGTAGTGGAGAGCTCCGGAAATTTCGACCACCTGGGGTTCTTTAACGTGCACCCAAATCTGAGCACACGGGCCTACAACATTTCCGCCTCCATCGGAAATCAGGGGCAGAGTAAGATTGGAACATTCCAGGCAACCCCTCAGTAGAAACGTAAACCATATAATAAAGTTTATCCCGAAGTCATAGGGCAAAAACGATTAGGAAGTTATCATAATTCCAGAACACCTTTAGGTTGTGTCATGGGGTCGAAGATGCAAAGCAAATCTTCATTTTCTCACGGGTTGCTGTTTTTGTCAACTTCAAATGAGCACACGTGCTCATGTGAAGTGCATCTGCATTAGAAGTTGGCCCATAGCGTCAAGTTTTTTGGCAGGCTACGTGAACAGCGTCCTAGCCACACGTTTGCCAACATGCACGCAACGTTGCCCATTTTATCTTTGCCAGAAAGCGCAGCTCAATTTCATCTCTGATTGGGAAGTTATGTGAGTAATTAACACCATGAAATTTTTTGATTTGATTGGTGAAACCAACGACGTCTTCGCGAGTTCCCCACAGTGGGTGAGAGTAAAGCCAGATTGCTCCAATAGTTTGTAAAACTATTTAGGTGAACAAGAACGAGGCCTTTGTCACTATACCTTAGCAGGCGTGCCATACGTTGCGTAGAACTATCTGTCTGAGCACCAGGCTGCTTGCGGGCGCTGTGCACGCGCATGCATCAACTGGCACGTCAGGAGAGCTTGAAAACAGAAGGTAGTCCTTAGGCTTACTCGGAAGTTTAACAACAAACAATTAGGTAAATGGACCCAAAATGAACCAACATCGAAAGTTAGTGCAGACAGAATGTAGCCATCCTTCATGCCGACCTAAAAGTTTAGTTTCCTGGCTCAGTCATAAAGCAGTTATACTGGCGTAATGCAGCCACGTACGACTTCTCTGAGTGGCAGTTTCTTTAGTAAACTACACTGTCGTATGTTTGGCATCAAGGAAAAGTGGCGGTGTCATCATCCGAGCCACGCGGGCGCCAGAAACGACACTCTGTGGTTTTAGGCCTTCAATTCTTTATCACCCGCCATGCTGGTGTAGTCGTCACGGTGCTCAACTGCTGATACGGAGGTCGAAAGATCAAATCCCGGCAGCGGCGGCCTCGTTTTCGGTGGAGGCGAAAATGCTTAAAGGGGTACTGACACAAAATTTCGGGGCTGAGTGAGCCTGCGGGGTCGATTCTCGTGAACATTCGTATGTCATCTAGAAGATATCAACAGTGAATATAGCTTGGAAGGTATTTTAAATTCATTTTGAAATTTGTTCGAGCGACCAACTCCTTAGCGCTGTAGACACCATCGGAGGGGACCCCGAGGTGACCCCCTACTTCCCTCACGTCACCACGCTATGGTCCACAAAACAAGTTATGCTGACTTCATAACCGCCATTTTTTTTCCCGAGTTAGTTTTCGCATTCTATATTTCTTGGCAGCTTGTTGTGAGTGTGTGACCATGGCGCACGCTTAGAAAGTTAAGTGTTTGGCGACATTCCAGTCCCGTTTCCTGCCCGAAAGGTATTCTTTATGCAGACCGTACGGAAGTGCGTCACAGTTTTGTGTGCAGACATGGTCAAGAGCTGCACATGCTAGGTGGTGACAGTCGCACTCTGTTTTTTGGAACTCTCTCAAACCGA
This sequence comes from Rhipicephalus microplus, assembly GCF_043290135.1. Taxonomy (NCBI): domain Eukaryota; kingdom Metazoa; phylum Arthropoda; class Arachnida; order Ixodida; family Ixodidae; genus Rhipicephalus; species Rhipicephalus microplus. Next base: position 95,915,136 of record NC_134702.1, on the reverse strand, counting down.
AACTGAAACTGATTGATAATGAAGGGCTTCGGATCAATTATCTGTCACGTGCTGCAGCAAACGATGTGTCGTGTCATGACTAACAGGCCCCCAGCAACCCTTTGCAGCAGCAAAACGCGAGGCCAAGGTTTTTGTGTTAGTACCCCTTTAAGGGCCATGTACCCCAGACTTAGATGCACATTAAAGAATAACACATTGGCATACAACAAGCTTTATGGAAGGGTGAGTCGGAAAATCCCTTTACGGGGGAAGAGCCACCACGGGCAGCTCCCACGTCGGGACGAGCAGGTCATGCCTGATTACCGTTTCGCTTGCATTGTGGAGGTCCTGCAACTGAGCGGCGAGGTTGGAGCTGTCGAGCACTTTCTGCTACTCTGCTTCCGTGGTGAGACCATTGTTGTACCGTAACAAGATACACCACATCACCATGCGCTTCAAAGTGCAGAAGGGCTCTTAGTAATGCGAGAATCAGGCTAGGGTGGTTGAATTTTCGGAAGCCCTTCACTACCACGCCTCTCATCTACGTGTTAGGATGTTGACCATCACATATTATTATTGAATTTTGAAACAACACTTTTCATTTTGTCAGCGGAACTACCACAATAAACACAACTGCGGTTTTTCCTCGATATATTCCACAATTTTTCTGAGTTCTGGCATGGTCTATTTGTCGTTATGAAAAGTCATCAACATTTATGGTTCCCAAGAAGCACTCATCGTCCTAGTCGTCCTGCGTCGGTGGGGTGACAAGGGCACAAACGCAGGCAGTCGACGCCATTGTGCTCTCTTCAGGATTTTGAAATGAAACTGAGGACTTGCATTGTATTTCTTGCGAAGCAGCTTTTTACTAAAAAAAAATTCTCGTCACTTCGGGCCAACAGCGTTTTAGCAGTATGTTCAAGATTTTCCAGATGTTCTCGAAGCTTTTTGCAACAATCCCATGAGTGGACACCTTGGATTCTTCCATAATGAAACAAGCGCCAAAAAGTACAAACACTCAGAAAGGACACATGACGAGCACTTCCTCGTACTTTTTAACGCGAAAGCGTTAGAGAGCTCGTGTCGCAGAAATTCCGCCGTTGGTGTCAGCCCCGTTATACGTGAACGGAAAATGGTCTGTTCGTCTGTGACCGAAAAATCAAGTCACCGATATTGCCGCGGGAGGCCGCTACTTGTCCACATGTGCGCGCGCGATCACTCTGTAATAGCCGCTCATTTGAAGAAAAAAAAATCGCTCAAGGTCACGAGGCGTGGTAGTTTCTTCGCCCCTGCCACCCCTCCCTGCTTAGCTTCCAACGCTTTTGTAGAGACGAGAGAAGAAATAATGCAATTACAGCGTGCGACAAACCTTTGTAACTCCACTCACTCTGGACGTATTCTTGAAACTTTTGTGGTGTTGAATTCGCCAGGCAATAAGATCTTCTAGTGAATTCATTCTATGGTTACTTAAAAAAGTGTTTCAGGGCCCCTTTAACGCATTTGTTCGACAGGTGTCTCTACGAAGACGAGCCCATCCGATGATCTGTAGGCGCATTTGGGAAGCCTCAAACTTCGTCGAAGAAGACCGGGATAGTGCAGCAATCGCCGCTAAAAATACCCACAAGAACTTTCAAACAGCTCTAAAAATAGACAACTATGTCCATCTAGCGGAAAACATCATGCCTTTCTAGAGGCGCTGATAGAGCAAACAGCAAACGCTAGATAATGTGCTGTTTTCTGTGAGGCATTGTGAGGCTCTTTATTGCCTCCGAGATGGCGTGCGCACGGGGTGTATCATGGATGCCTTGCAGCTCTTGCTTTAGATAAAAAAAAACCTGTATGTACCATTTGCGTGCGTGTGCTGGTACGATCTGCTGTGTGCGTGTGTTTGTGCGTGCGTTTGTGTGTATGTAACGCAACATATGAACAAGTATGCATTTAGTGGTTGAAGAGCGCTCTAGGGGCCGAATTTCACTATCGCGTTCAACTCTTAAAGGTGAAGCTTAAGCGTCCACCAATTTTTGTACATTTTGGTGATTTTTTCATTATGAACTTATATACCAACGTGCCCTACTGGCCTTCCTAAATGGATTTTTCCATGTGCTCGCTAGAATGTATGAAAAGTATAATTTGCCTCGCCTCCCGTCAAGTGTCACTTACTTCATAAGGGCTTACCGAGACCATAGAGACGGAATGCACCACCCACCAGGCACGCCGAAGTTCTGCTGTCTATCAAAGCCCTTCGCCGACATTTATAGAAAATAATGTTCGCAACTTCAACTTTTAGAAATAAACGAATCGCCGTAGCCACACTACAGCTCCCACTACGCCGAAAAGAGGGCCCTGCCGAACAGAAGTGCCGTCGAGGCAGCGAAATTCTTTCTTCGGGACCTCGTTCGTCATCATGGTGCTGCTGAGGTTCTCGTCACCGACAGTAGGATGACCATTACGGCTCACCTAACGTAGCCTATCATAAGATACAGTCATAAAAGCCACCTACTACTTATAGATCAATGACATCACTGAGCGTCGCGTCTAATTAGTAAAGGTTACTTTGATGTCTCGGTGCGCTTAACTAAGAAGTTGCCCCCTCCAGGGAGACGTACTCTGAGTGAAACTGGGCATGCATTGAGGTAGGGCATCAGGTAAACCTCAAGCCTCTCTTTGTGCACCAGCGAAGTGTAGAACTTTAATTTTCTAGTTGTTTTTTTTAATATTTACATACGTTTCTTTCATCAAATTTGTGTGGCTTTGCTGAATAGGGACAATGCGTTTTCATACAATAGCAAATACACACGCATTTTTTTTTATTTTAACGTTATCGGCCCGTTGCACGCATAACCATCTGTCTTACGCTCGCAGCGCCTGGAATGTCGAACATACCTGCTTGCAAATGACAAACCATGTCAAACAAACCAGCGTGCACACTAGGGCAAACGGACCCAAACCTGGGTCCACTCTGTCCTGGCCCAGTGTTATACAACTGAGCAATGTCGATCCTCGAAAACCTTGCGCGCAAACATCCTGTACGAGTAGTATGTCGGGAAGGAACCTTGTTACCATATGCAATATAACGTGGTTGCATAGTAAAATAACCAAGTATCACGCAGTACGACCCGTGTAACTAGGCACCACAAAATATAAATTCGATCACGAGTGGGTTGATGGATGCTTTCAACCCAATAAATGGGGCTCAGCGATACTTCTTGATCGTCTTCAGCCATTGAATCAATTAATGGAGCATTGCGTACCTTGCAGGCGTACTTGTATTAGTAGCGCCAAGAGAGTTTGCAACTGTTTCTAGAAACAGCGCTCTTCTAGCTTTCACTGTGGCTGTGCTGCGGCTTTCTGTGCAGGCCTCGCGATTTTCTTATTTTGTTAATTTCTTAATATTTTGTGTGACTGTGATTTTAGACATCGGCAGTGGTGGTGGCGGACAACTACGGCCACCTTGCTGTGTTATATTTACATAACAGCGTTTGTTGTAAAATTAGGTTGACTGATCTATATATATATATATATATATATATATATATATATATATACGAAAGGCACCAGCGGTCGCCCTAGGACCACCACCAACCGCCTCCACTGACCATTTACTTCGCATGGGAGCTCACATAAGGTGGACAAAACGAAGCACCGCCCACTACAACCAGGTCGAGAGACTCGAGCTCTCATGCACAGGACGAGTAGTGCTATGACATGATATGAAACCACCCTATAAACGGACGAACAACATAAAAACAAGATACCGTCACAGCTCCGAGAATCCATCATGCGAGATACAACTATATCTTCCCACGCTCTTATATGGAAGATACTTCGGCACACCGAGTGCACTGCAAGGCAAGCGACCCAGCGCTAAAAGGGGCAGCCACAAATGACGACGCAAACCACCCCAGAAAATACTGGGAGGCTGCGATCTTGAAGCAGGACCAGGTCCAGTGGAGTCAACTCGTCGCCAGAGCCCGGCGAGCCGTCCGGGGGAGAACGTTCCTGCATTCAATGCCCCTCCCACATTTTCTCGCAAGCGTTTGTACAACAGACGCCTTTTATTTCTCTTTCCTGTGCTTGTGTGGTATACAGATTTTAGAAGTGACATACGCTGGGTTTTCTAAGTCGACTTTAGTAAAGAAAATGCTTGGTAAATACTGGTTCCTGTTTTCTTTTTATTACGAACTGTTCTTCGCTTTGACTGTTTCATAATTTTTGCGAAGGATTCAGAGGCGATGTGGAATGCCCGCTATCTGTCTTACTGCACAGTGCTTATCATGACGAGATACATACGGAAATTATGCCATATAGTTTTCCTCAAGTATATATATCAAGGATAATATTCTGTTACTTTCCTCGTTTTCGAACTACATGAATACCTATGTTAGCGTCTATGATTTCATTGCCTAGGCGCATACAGTCGGCGAATATAAATACGTCCACATCGGAAATTATCAGTTCTGATATATTGAGAAGGCTACCCTCAACTTGATACGTTGTCCCAATATCTTTATAGAGTGCGGATCCTTTTTGAAGGACCAGGCTATGATATGTTGCCATCGCTAGCCGTAACTTAGCCAAAGACACGTATAAAATAAAAAAAAATATGATACAAGGTCAACATGGAATGACAGGGAATAGGAAGAAGTGTGAAGGAAACCAGAAGTGCAAGAAAGAGAAAGAAATAAGCAGAGAGGAAGTAGGTAGAAAATAAAGACAAAATACAGAAGCACAGAAAAAGAGAATGAGGACGATGAGGAAGGAAAAAAAAGACATAAAAAACAAGGCTGCCAAGTTTTGCATTTTTTTTTTCAGATTTGAGACCATAGTGCAAAGCTGCCTTACAATTTTTTACTATTTTTTGCTTGTGGCACACTATTTGTTCACAGCCATAGATGCACAGTTTTGTTTTTGTCTACCCTTGCAGGTGAGCCTTCGCTTGCAGCAACTCGTGCCACCCGCCAGGATAGCGTTAACAGCAATAGAAGGGCTGCAGGTAACGAAGACACGTTCGGACATTTCGCGTCCATGCTGATTAGAGCATTACCTTTCAGGCCAAAACAGACTATCTACATATACACGACGACGGACGGATCATGGTAGATCAAACATTGTCTGCATTGGGGAGTCTGGCGCGTACTAGCGAAGTACACAAGAAGTCCGACATCCTCTATATGGCAGTCAGGTGATTGTACAGAAAGTTTATTACATAACCTAAAGTGCTGCTTCAGTAATGCAAGGAAAACGCTGCCAGAGTCAATATTGCACCGTGGAAACTGCATATAAAACATCAAGAGCAGGTTGTGATGCCTCAGTGGCCTTCACCGTATAACAACGAATCATTGGTGCTACCGCTTCATTGCTGGAATTGTATGCATGCTGCAAAGGCAAAAGTGTTTAGAAGTGCAGATTCTATAGTAAAAAAATTACTAATAGGAGAGAGTGGGAGACATGAATACGGTGCAAGGACACAGACAAATAAGTGGAATTTTGTAGTTACATGTTGAAAGGATGAATAAACTTGATGTTCAAATTCATATTCCATAAATGGTGACCTTTTTGCCTCTTATGCTTATGGTTTCACAATTTAACGGTCGGTACACCTGTACTGATTACCACATTGGAATGTGAACTCACTCTTACCCAGCCAGCTAAAAGAAACAACCCTGGTTTATTCGTTGTGTCGTATTTTTTCCAGAGAATGACTTGCAACAATGCTTACAGCAAGAGACTGTTTTAAGGCTTGTCGACTGTTTTGACATGAAATGGAATGACAATGTGTGCGCCGTTGGTTTGCGCCGTTCAGTACATGGCCATGTTCTGAAAATACAGGCCCAGACATGCAGACTCATTTGAGTTTTCATGCATTAGAGGCGAAGGAAGTATTTCTTGGCGAACCAGGTGTCCATTTCTTTGAGTATCTATTTTTTCCGAAGATAAGATCCTCAGTTCATGGCTCTACGCGTTTCAGGCCAGCAAAGCGACGCGGGCATTGCTAGGTTTTTCAAAAACGACCGGAACCTGACCACTTATATGCGTGCAATGAACAAGGTCACATAGACGATTGGAACGTCACTGCTTATAAGCGTGCAATGGACAGGCTCACATGTACCCACACGTTGCCCTTCACTTCTTCTCTCTTTATTCTTTTTTAATCCCCTCACCCTTTCCCCCCGTGCAGGGTAACAACTTGGACGAGCGTAGGGTTGCCCTCCCTGCCCTTCATTTCTTCCCTTCCTCCTCCTAATCTATCTATCCATTATGAGATAGAGATTAGACCTCATGTCGCCACGGCGCCGTAAACTGTTCAAGTGAGGACCACGAACACAGCATCTTCCTTGGAAGATACCGTGGCGGCCGCCGCAAATTGCCCCGCTAATTGAGCGAACAAATCGGTGGACCCTTTGATGTGTGCTGTCAGGAGCTTGGGACCTCTCGACTAGCGGCACACACACGACGAGGAAGAGCACCGCTGGCGCCACCTTGCAGTGCAGTGGTCACGACTCAATATTGGACGTTCACGTGGACCGTGCATGCTCGTCCCCCTCACCTGTTGTGTGTTTGTGATCGGTGTTCCACTCAAAGAGGAGGACCCGACAGGGCTTAAAACGACGCCGCAGAGTGCCTGACGTCGCTCTGAACCATGTAACGGTTCAACCACCACACTCGTAGTTTGTGAAACCACTAACCTTTGTTTGCTGTAAATAAGTGTAAATAGCTTCGTAAACCTGTTTGTTTTTGATATCCTCATCTTGTCAGCGTTCGTTTCCTCGACCCGGTTACACCGCGCTACCACAGGAGACCGGGTAGACCCCCATTCGCAACAACTGGTGACAGCGGAGGGATGCCATCAGCGACCTTCCTTCTTCCGACCCTTAACACTGTCTGTCTGTCTGTCTGTCTGTCTGTCTGTCTGTATGTCTGTCTGTCTGTCTGTCTGTCTGTCTGTCTGTCTGTCTGTCTGTCTGTCTGTCTTTCTGTCTGTCTGTCTGTCTGTCTGTCTGTCTGTCTGTCTGTCTGCCTGCCTGTCTGTCTGTCCGCCTGTCCGTCTGGGATGGCCCCAATGAATTTTTCCTCAACCTTTTTGTTAGAGTGAGGGCTCACTCTCTATTTGTAGGAACCGAAGAGTTACTCAAACGATTTGGCCATCTTACTTTTATTCGATGCCCCATCACGGTAGTCTAGTGGCTAAGGTACTCGGCTGCCTACCCGCAGGTCACGGGATCGAATGCCGGCTGCGGCGACTGCATTTTCGATGGAGGCGAAACTGGTGTAGGCCCGTGTGCTCAGAATTGAGGCACTTTAAACGTCCCCAAATAGTCGAAATTTCCGGAGTCCTTCACTACGGCGTCGCGCATAATCGTATGGTGGTTTTGGGGCGTTAAACACCACATATCAATCATTACTTTTATTCGTGGAAGCAAAAGTATCCACTAGGGGATAGTAAATTGAGCAGCCCTGAAGGATGGACGCTCAGAATCTTGTAGGTTGGTGCGTATCCCAGGTAATGCATTCTTGCACAAGATATATCTAGAAATTCAGACGTCCAACAAATGCGTGCTTTGCCCCTGATTTTGCAGCTAAGATTGATTGATTGATTGATTAATTTCTGGGGTCTAACGTCCCAAAGTTACCATATGATTATGAGAGACCCCGTAGTGGAGGGCTCCGGAAATTTTGACCACCTGGGGTTCTTCAACGCGCACCCAAATTTGAGAACACGGGCCTACAACATTTTCGCCTCCATCGTAAACGCAGCCGCCGCAGCCGGGATTTGAACCCGCGACCTGCGGGTCAGCAGCCGAGTTCCTTAGCCAATAGACCACCGCTGTGAAGAGCAGCTAAGATCACATGCTCAGGAAGTGCCCTGTGTTACGGGTTGAAGACATAACATTATCCTAGTGAGATGCTGTGCTACGCAGTCTGCATTTAATGGCACAACTATGGGCATACCAACGAGCCTATGACAAAGTGGGAAGGTTAGGGGGGACCGGCTATGTGCCAGTGCATTGCACGATGGAGCTAAATAAAGTTTTTTCATACCATACCATATTATTTAGGCTATAACTAGAAGCAATTCCAATTAGCCAAACAACCAATACGCAGTAAGCGATCCCATGTTTATTTTATTTTTTTGCTTTGTAGTCATAGCTGTCATCTATAAAAAACGTCTGATGTCTGTGAAAGATACATTTTATTGTGAATACCAGCATGAGTGAAATCAATTGGTGTGATAGGTCACGTGTAAAATGTTTCTTTTTTTTCTTAGTGCAGGTCTGGTTAAAATTAGACGTGGGAAAAACCTTGGCGGTACTTTAGGTAAGTGACATAATGTGACATCTTAACGTCTCCCCTATGATGTATATGCTGGAACTGGTTATCTCGATAAAGAGTGCAGTGGTTGACCTTCATATATCGAACTACGCAGCAAGAGCTCGGAACTGCATAATCGAAATCTGCAGTGATAAACAAGCCCCACCTTAGCATGTGCGGCGCCAACGACGAGCTTTTTTTGCATATTTTATCCTTGAGTGTCACCACGAATGCAACGGCCAATTTGGCCATCGGAGGCTTTCTGATCGGTTTAGCGCAAAAAAAAGTGAACCATCCTTGGCATGATATGGTACCACGAACCGAGAATAAATTCGCAGTATAAAATGCACCAATCCAGTAGATCGTACTTTTTTTCCCCGCGCTTCTGACAGCCGAAGGAGTTATCGCGGCCGCCGTGATAAACAAAGAGGGAAACTCCAAGTAAGGAACAATATCGGCGCTGCGTATTCTCTGACGTGGCTTGTTCCGAACTGCAGATGTGACTCGTATGGTTCAGAGTACGACGCTTAGTCGTTCTAGAGACATGGCGTTTGACCATTGTACGGGGCCTGCAACAAAGGTCTCTTTTCGGCTGATTTGAAGAGCGTTGTTTCTCTGTTCATGTTTTCTTACACATTTTTTTTCAGAAACTTAATCTTTTTTTTTTACTTTCTGCAATATATGCCGCAAAGCTAAACGCAGACCGGGAACTGCCATACAATGAGAATAGGATAAATGTAAAAGCAGGTAACGCATCCTAATGTTGCGATTTCATTTTACGGTATTCTCCAGTGCTCAAGGAATGAAGCCATCAGTCAGATGTTTTTTTAGGAAGCAATTATAAGAGAAGTTGATTCTCCTACAATATAAAACACATTTTTGGCACATGTGAGTCTTTGAAGGAAGTCTCATTTTTATTATTATTTAACTTATAAGTCACTGAAAGCGGGTCTTATGCCGACACTCCCAGCTCAAGTGCTGCACGCGAAAAAATATTTATTTTTGCAGTGACATGAAAACACATTTAGGCCCGTGCAATGAACTAAAGCAAATGAGAACGGATAAATATTCAAAACATGGTAAATAAATACATCAAAATATGCACTAACAATATGGGGGTACCTTCGTATTACAGGCCCCCATTGTAAATATTCTTGCAAGATTTTGCTTATTGAAGTTCAATACACGTCTACTAACATTATAAGAAAATATGTCAATTTTGAATTAAAAAGGGTTTCTCAGAAAAAAAGCAATGACTGTGCGTGTGTGAAAAAAATACCAAAAAGAAGGTATGAGAAAATCAACAAGAACGATTTAAAACAGGCTTAAGGCTTAGACAAGGTGATCACGAGCGCTAAAGTTTTCAATGCTTGTACTCAGTTCTATCGTCGACCTGCTTTCGCTCGACCAACAACTCTCTATTTTCAGTCTAGCCTGTATTGTAGCATCAGTGCCATGACTGGCAGCTTTCAAGGTGCCGTGCTTACAATTTTTAAGGCAAAAGTTTGCAGTGTAGAAGCGCTGTATTAATACGAATTCATCCAAAAATGTAATTAGTGCTTCTGTTACTATTATAAATTGAGACTAAGAGTCAAACAAAGCAAAATTTATGGTTTACAGGACCACGTTCGCGTCCTTCATTGTGAACAACACGTCCACCACGTTACAAGTTCACCCGTTGAAAAGTTTATTGCTCGCATTTCAATTTCGCATGGCATGATGCGTGTCCGAACTAGTCCCGTAGGAAGTACTGGGAGCGATCACAAGATTGAGCACCGTAAAAAGTTAGTTAAGTGTGCGACAAGAATTGGTTACAGTATACCTTTGTCTTGTAGACAAGAGTGCGCAGGTCCGACAGGCAGGTTCTCTAATGTAAGACGTCAAGAATATTGCCAGAAGATAGGAAGTGTGGAGCAGGACAGTTTTTTGGTTTGTTCTGCATGTGGGACTCAGCCAGTGTTTGAAAAGGCAACGGTTCTCGTGTCCCAGCCTAACCAATGCACTACATTCATATTTGAAGCAGCAACGGTCGCTCGCGGCAGTTGCATCAGTAAACCGCAAACAGCTTCATCAGAAAAAAATGTGCGTATTTTGGTTTCATGAATATATATATATATATATATATATATATATATATATATATATATATATATATATATATATATATATATATATACATTTATATATAGGTATGGGATATGGCACAACGGGATCGTTGTCAACAAGGATAAATATATTTATTTCCCAACAGTTTCGGGAGGGGTCCTCCCTTCATCAGGGGATGAGTTATACTGACATGAACTTCCGCACTTCGTTGCTACCGCGTCCCTCTCGCCTTGAAAGATGTTTGCGAGAGTGAGAGGGATATATATATATATATATATATATATATATATATATATATATATGTATATATATATAATATATATTCATAATTATATAAATATATTATTATATATATGTTATATATATATATATATATGTTTCTTATAAACATAAGTATATATATATATATATATATATATACATATATATATATATATATATATATATATATATATATATATATATATATATATATATATATATTGTCGCAGTGCAAAGCGAACAAAAGATGACAGCAGCTTACGGCAGCGAAAAGAGCGTATTCAGGATCAGCTGTACAGCAAGATGCCTGCTTCGTTGTCGTCCCGAAAAACCACCTGACCCACTAGCTGGAATCTAAGAAACATTCCTATCATCGTTCTTTTTCTTATAAACACGTGTAACTTGCCCCTCCTTATAAGAGCATCGTCCCGATGCTGATTCAGACGCACAGCATTTTTTTTAACGTGTAGTCAGTCACTCACATACAGCTTCATACGCACTACATGAACAAGTTCAGGCTGGTGCTGGCGACGCCTCGGGCATTGGGGACTGTCGAAGACAACCTCGTAGGTGACGTCACTTAGCTGGCGCGATCCTCGGTATGGCCCGAAATATCGCCTTAGCAGCTTCTCGGACAGTCCACGTTTTCGTACGGGTGTCCAAACCCACACTCTGTCACCGATTTTATAGGTTACAGTTCTATGGCGAGCATTGTAGCGGCCTGCGTCGTAGTCTTGTCGCTGGTGGATCCGTAAGCGGGCGAGCTGCCTAGCTTCTTCCGCGCGTTCAATGAACACGTCAGCGCCTGTGTAAGTAGCGTCCCATTTATGTGGCAACATCGCATCCAGCATAGTCTGTACCTCCCGTCCGTGAACCGAGCTGAATGGAGTCATGCGAGTCGACTCTTGTTTAGCCGTATTGTATGCGAACGTGACATAGGGTAAAATTTCGTCCCAATTCTTATGTTGGACATTCACGTACATCGACAGCATGTCTTCAATCGTCTTGTTGAGGCGCTCCGTTAGTCCATTTGTTTGCGGGTGCTACGCAGTGGTCTTACGGTGAGTCGTTCCACTAAGCATCAGGACGTGGTCTAAAAGAGCTGCCGTAAATGCTGTTCCGTGGTCTGTGATCACGATAGTCGGGGAACCGTGGCGTAGCACAATATTTTCTATGAAAAATCTCGTAGGAAGGGGTCCCAAAATATCCATTCCATGCCCGTCAAAAGTTGGGGAAAACACTATGACGTCGTCTAGATAAACTAAACAGGTCTTCCATTTTAACCCTGAAAGTACAGTGTCCATGAGCCTTTGAAAAGTAGCGGGCGCTGAGCACACACCGAAGGGTAGAACTTTAAATTCATATAAACCATCCGGCGTCACAAAAGCGGTTTTTTCCCGATCTCTTGGGTCTACCTCGATCTGCCAATATATGTGCTGGGCCGCGACGCTGCCCGATGCTTCACACTCCTAGTGGGAGCCGTTCATCCAGCTCGGACGTGCCTACTGCAACCCCTGTCCATCGATTCAGTCGTCGGCTACGAGGTATTCTTCCAGACCGCAACCCCTCGTAGAAAACCTCTACCAGACATCTAGAAATGGCTAACACCAGCCCCCAGCCTGTACTTCTCGGCACCAGTCCTCCCGTTCCATCCCAGGTAACGTTTTTTCAATCGCTGGAGCCTAAACGCTTTGGTGGTGGCGCACACGAAGATGTAGAAGACTGGTTAGACCACTATGACCGTGTTGCGAATATCAACCACTTGTCTGCTCAGGAAAACCTTGCCCGGGCCTACTTCTATCTCAATGACAGCGCTTGTACTTAGTACGAGAACAGAGAAGGCAACCTGTCCACATTTACCGACTTTCACCAGAAGATGATTGAAGCTTTGCCAATGTCGACAGACGTGACCGCGCCCACCAACTACTAGAGCTAAGGGTCCAAAAACCCAATGAAATGGTCGCCATGTTCACCGAAGACAGGACACGTTTATTTCGGAGGGCTGACCCGCAGATGACTGAAGATAGGAAGTTGCGCTACCTCATGCGTGGCGTGAAAGAGCAGCTGTTCGCCGGACTTCTGCGCAACCCGCCAAGCACTGTAGAGAACTTCATCAAAGAAGCGTCGGCTATCGAGCGGGCCCTTGACCAACGCTCCCAGCAATATGACCGCTTGTGCAACAGCCCCCAAATTCAGGCCGCCGCTGTGACTTTTGACAGTCATAGCTCCTTACGTGACATGATTACAGAGATTGTTCGTGAAGAATTGCAAAGGCTGCGGACTCCTGTAGTGGATACACCCATGGCATCTGTCGCTCAAGTCGTGCGTGACGAAATACGCCAAGCATTCTCGACAGCTGATCCTGCCCCCGAAAAACGTCCCATGACGTACGCCGCCGCCCTTCGAAGCTCCCCACCCGCTCCGCCTTCATACTACCCAGCACCTCCACCAGTGTCGCAGTGCAAAGCGAACAAAAGATGACAGCAGCTTACGGCAGCGAAAAGAGCGTATTCAGGATCAGCTGTACAGCAACATGCCTGCTTCGTTGTCGTCGCGATAAACCACCTGACCCACTAGCTGTAATCTACGAAACATTCCTATCATCGTTCTTTTTCTTATAAACACGTGTCAATATATATATATATATATATATATATATATATATATATATATATATATATATATATATATATATATATATATATATATATATATATATATATATATATATATATATATATATATATATATATATGTGTGTGTGTGTCAATTTAAATCTAATACTTCTCTATCCTCTAAAGAAGTTAATGAACTAGAACATTTTGAGAAAAAGAGAACAGCAGAAATTAAAAAAAAAGGAGTAAGAAATGCCAAGGGATAAACTTTCAAACTTCTGCGAACCATACACTGACAATTCAGAGAGTCCTGAACTAATGGTTGTGCCACAATTTGGTAGCATGCATAAAATTCATAAACGACCGGCCGAGAGGCACTACTTGCACACAACACAACATAGCAGAACACCTAATTAACCTCTCCAACGTTTAACTTAGCAGTCATAAACGAACCGTGATCTCCCGCGAACTCACATTTTGCCCCACTACTATACAGCCGATACAATCAGTTTTCCTTATTACAAGACCTAGATAGCTTCGCACGGAATATTCGCCTGGGGAAATACGTTTTCGACAAAACCCAGGGAAAAACCAGTACCATAATACCTTTTAGTTCAAGGTAACAGTGGACACCAAGCTCTAAGCTGGAGAGGCATCTAGATACCTACATTGAAGCCATTCAAAAAGGCATACTTCGGGAATATAACACACACAAACCGGCAGCAGACCAAGACCTCTAAAAAAAGAAGTATGGAGCTCTTAGGTACTCAGTGGTCGAAGATATGTCGTCTTAAACCTGCAGATAAAACGGGGGAATCGTAGTATTAAATAAATCCGACTATATCCGAAAGGGCACCCGCCAATTAGCCAACACATCTTTCTACAAACCACTCGATAAAGATCCAACCATAGAACACCAAGCAATAGAAACCACCGCACATGATGATCTGGTAGAACCCGGAGAGTGAGATCCTAAGCTCTTGAGGGCACTTACTGTAGCACATGCCAAACCTAGATGGTTTCATATGCTTCCGAAAATACACAAAAAAGGAAACACCAGCCGACCAATGGTCTCAGGAAAAGGTACCTTCACCAAACCAATATTAAAGTACATAGACTCCATAATTAAGAACACACCTCCTACACACCTCTCTTACCTACTTGATACCCACCACCTTGCCGCAGTGGTCTAGTGGCTGAGGTACTCGGTTGCTGAGTCGCAGGTCGCGGGATGGAATCCCGGCTGCAGTGACTGCATTTCCGACGGAGGCAGAAATGTTACAGGCCCGTGTGCTCAGTGTTGGGTGCACGTTAAGGAACCCCAGATGGTCGAAATTCCCGGAGCCGTCCACTACGGCGTCTCTTATAATGAAATGGTGGTTTTGGGACGTTAAACCCCACATATGTATCTAGGTGATACCCAGCATTTCATTAGGACGATCAAAGATCTAACAATTCCTGAGGGTGCCTTCCTTGTAACTGTTGCTGTACCTTGCAAGCCGCCACACTCAAGATTGTGACGGCTTGCGGTTGTCGAATCATATATCTTGGTTCACGGGTGTTCTTTATATATTTCACCCCCATCAATGTGCGGCCGCCGTGGTCGCTAATATATCCCGCGCCCTCAAGAATAGCAATGTGACACTACACGTGCTATGCTGCCACAGAGGTCAGAATAAATCAGTTTAAATTCCGCACTGGTACTCATCTCTTGTGATCATAGTCTAACATTTCTTGCGCTGAGCAGTTTGATAAGGACAGGTACATCAACTATCATGCCGCTAGCTGATGTGTGCATATAGCATAAATCTGCGACGCACTCGCGTGCACTGGTTCACTTTGCGCCATTCTCACCGAGTAGGATGTGCCTCGGTTTCCCTGTTTCTTAACACATATCGCACTTCATCCTCAGCCTCCCACCCTCATCCCTATAGTCATGGGATTACTTATTTAAAAACACTGGTTCCTTCATCTTCTTAGCAGACAAATTGCTAAAGCTAATCATTAAAAAACATCTTTTCTGGCTACAAATTATCCATCTGGTCATTTTCAGTTTTAATGATCACGCTGTGTTTTAATACACAGGAATCGCAAATAAGGGGAAGGCCTGCAGGAATGGCAAAGCTGCCTTAGGGTTGGACCGGCCTGTTACCTTTTCTGGTGTCCAGACATCGGCTCATGAAATCGCTCATTTGTAAGTACCTTGAGGAGCTCAAAACGCCTGCGACTTAGGATACGTATTGTGTGTTGACATGGTGTTTACCAGCCGACGAAATAATTGGCAACATAGTAGCCTTTAGAATTTGCTCAGTAATTGAATATTAACGTGTCTTCCTTTTAATCTATACTCCTGTTTTTATCGCGGATTAAACAGAATGTGGATGTGTACCGGTATACACTGTACAATACATTTTTCCAGTATTATGGGGGTAGTGAAGAAGAAGCATATACGATATGATAAAATGCTGCGGTTCCTGGGCTACCTATCTAGGCATAAGGAAAGCAAGAATCTTGATTGAATATTTACAAAACATTTCGGACAATCCTCGCATTGTTCATGAATGCAAAAAAGAGATAATAATGTCAGTGTTAAAGTAGGGGTATTAGATCTGGAGTACTGACAGGGAGCACGTTAGCAGCGCGCACTTGGTAAAATAGATTTTGATGAAGTCAGGAATTAGAGAAAAGTGAGTGTGACTGGGAAGATAACTAGTAAAAGAAGTATAATAAAATGAGGAATATATAGCTGTGATTGCCAATATGTACATTATATAGTTGCAGTTTCTTGTTAGAAACTCGAATCGTTGTCTTAGCTTTGGGATGACACTAATAATGCACAGTCTGTTAATGCATGGTTGAACAACTGCATGGTGGAACAACACTACGAACTAGTGCCCCTTTTTATGTTTTTTTCAACTTATTTTTCCTTCTGTTGCAAAACAACCATTCATTGCTGATATGAAATCAGCGGCAAGTTTGCAGCGCCTTCACCTTTCAAGGTGACTACCGGCCTCTTGCCTAATCGCTTTATGGGGGAGGGCGTTATCTTGCCAGCGGTTCCATAGCATCAATGGGTGCTTGTCTTGCTCGCTGCGCGATGAGGCGAAAAGAAACTGTGGTTGCTTTCACTCCAACTTCGGCGCGCTGCCAGCGGCCACTGGAGTACGTATATAGGCATCAGGCTCCCGTGTTCCCTTTCATAAATATGGACAGTGCTCATACATGCATATATCTCGTCACAACCTATTCAGAATTGCCATGAATCAATATCGCAATTGTCAATGAATTTTTACACAAGACATTCAGCCTAAACACCACTCTCCCAAATCATTAAACTAGTTATACACAGGGAAAGAGCCGCCGTCACGTCTGTATAGAGCACGCGAGCAGCCGGTTTTTGCTATGCGGGGTGACACCTTGAGGCAGTTTCGGGCTCTGAAGTGGTGTATCAGGAGCGTGCGCGGCCTAGTTGTCAAGCACACCCCGTCAGAGTCCGATACTGCCTCAAGGTTTCGCTCGGCAGAGCTGAAGCCGGCTGCTCACGTGCTCTACAGAGACGTGGCAGAGGCTGTACATACCTGAGAGAGACAGCTGCGGCTATACGGGATACCCTATATAGACCTGTGCTCAATTGCGTCTTGCGTACTTGCAGTGCATGCATGTTAAACGAGATGAATATGCAAAGTGCCTGCGACTGTGGTGGCATAGTTGTCAATGTGCTCAATTATACGCGAACACCATTGGTTCGATCCCGACATGGGCGATTGCATATTGATGGAAGCGACATACTAGAGGCCCGTGTTAGGGCAAAGCCTGTTTGGTTTAAGTGCACGTTAAAAACGTGAGGTGGTTTGAACTTACGGAGCCTTTCACTATGAAATACCTCATAATGCCATTGTGGTTTTTAGCTAGAAAACTAAAACAAAATATTCCTCGTTGTAGTAATAGAGTTGCGAAGCACCGAGCTAGGTGAGCGAGAAGTTTCACCTTCATTGCAACCTTATTTGCAGTGCGTACATCGACCTCATGTTTCTTTTCTGGTAGCACTGTTTATACTGAAACAAAATATCTTCAAGTAACACTTCCAAGGCGATTTTGATTGATTGATATGTGGGGTTTAACCTCCTGAAACCACTATATGAATATAAGAGACGCAGTAGGGGCGGGCTCCTGTCCTTCCAAGGCGAACGAAACATGCTGGCAGAGAGTAATTATCTTGCCCACTTTTACTAAACAGAACCATTTCGCTTAGGAAATGCAGCCTTCAGACTTCAGGGCTCACCGTTTTTGAGCTTGCCTCCATCCAACTTCTGCATTATAGCCTCATGCTACATTCGTTCAATGACCACAGGAGGACAACTGTATTTGGCACGAGGCGGATGATGAATTATCTTGTTTATTGTGCAGTCAGAAGTGACCGCAATACTTGCTTCCCGTAGATAATATAGAAACCTCAAATTCAAATAGCGTGCACTACATTGTAAAGTAATTAGCGATGAGTTACATGTGATGCTCTTTAAACAGTGATGAGTTAAAGTATTTTTATGCGGAACTCATTGAACAAATGTGACCTGTTATTTTTATCTCACTTATATCCTGAACTTAGCCTGGGTAAATATTAACATTCTTTTTATACAGGTTGAACGCTGACCATGATGGTCACGGCACAGCAAAGAACTGCTCAGGTGATGAGGGTTACATAATGAGCAGCCCCCGAAGGAACGGGAATAACAGCTGTGCATTTTCCAACTGCAGCAAGAATGACATCGCCGACTTTTTGACGTAAGCTTCACGGCAAGACTCACAATACCTGTTTTATTTTATAGTTAAAATTGTACATAAAAAAGAAAATTGATTGCTATGTGTTGAATTTTATTGTAAATCAAGATAATGAAGATGACCTGAGCCACAGTTGTAAACCCATAAACAAAAAGCATTCGCGCTTTTTGTTACGGTGACAGAGTCGAAACAAAATAGTAATGTTCAACGACCTGACAATAAACTAGTTTTTCCTGGCTAGGCGGGTAACCATCAATCAAAACTGGCTTTTTACCTCAAAACAAAAAATACAGTCTCTTCCATCTTCTTGTTGGACACATGCCCATGCCCATATGCTAAATAGTTTTTTTTTGTTCTTCACAAAGGCTGTCATTGGTGTGCTTACTACATTCTGTTGTATACCTCTATTTTGCCAAAGAACTTTAGGCGTCGTGTTGCTCATACCAAATCTGAAGGCTGTTTTCCCAACCTAAATAACAAAGTACAGATCCGCATTGACACGATGAGTACTTTGCCCAACACGGAAAAGAATTAGTCCTTACTAGGGGTGTGGGATAGTCAATTTTGAAACGAAACAAAGAATAAATCAATATTGATGACACTGAATCGAATACGAATAGTAAATGAATGATATAAAAATAGTTTTTGAACAGTAAGTAGACCATTTTCAAAACATATATTCAGTATTTTAAACAGATATTCACAAAGTGTCACCAAAGAATATTCGGTTAGGTATAACCGAAGTAATATACCACAATGGTATCGTATAGTATGAAAAATATTTATTTAGGTCCATCGGGGCGAACTAGCGCATAGCGGGCCGCTCCCACGTCGGGACAGATAGGCCTAACCTTTCCGCCACGTCGTGGGCCCGTTGGACTGCGCATAGCTGCGTCCTCAAATTCATATTGCGTAGCGCAACATACCACTTTGATGATGTAATGTTTTCTACCCGTAACGCAGGGCACCGACAGAGCATATGATCTAAGCTGGCAAAGTCCGAGCAAAGCGCGCGAGTGTTTGACGTCTGAATTTCAGGGTAAATTTTGTGCAAGAGTGCGGGACTTGGGTATGCCCCGACCTACAGAAGTCTGAGCGGTAATGCCTGAGGCCGGTTCAGTTTTCTGTGCGGTGGCGGATACTTTCCCCTCCTCAGATAAAAGTTCTTGCAAAGCTCATTGTACGTTGTTGGAGGATCTTTTTTTTTCCAGAACCTCGTCGTCACAATGTACACCAATAAGGTAAACTAATATAAGTTATACTTCTAGTACTAGAGCTATAGTAATATTTTATAACTCTGGTTCAAATACTGCATTCACTAACGCTATGAACGTCAGAGTTTGTCACTTACTTTAAATTGGGACATAAAAACTAGAGAATTTTCAACCAAACTCTAGAAATACAGCTAAATATATAATGAAGCAAGCCAAGCTACCATCACAACATGGCCGGCGCACCGAAACCGTGCGACAATCCGTGTTTAAATCGATATATGCAAGAACAGTTTACGCAAATACAACATTTGCATCTGTTGTTAGGCATGAAGCTTCAGTTATTGCTAGGTGAAGACAAGAGCTGATCAACGTGATACAGCTTCAACATCGTAAAACGTGAGCAAAAGGGGAGAGTTCAGTAGAGGTGGAAACGGGCATCGGGTTGCCCGAAAGATCGAGGCCGGTCCAGCCCGCGGGTCCTGCTCAGGCGGGCTGATATCCTCTCATGTCTGACGCGGGATGGGCTCGGGTTACAATGTTTTTCAGTCGGGCGGGTCATACCAGATGCAAATCCGAGTTAGTCTAAAATGTAGACGCCCTGGCAGAAGTGTTTTCCACTCTCTAGCGCCTTCGCCGCAGTCACCGCACCCCGTTTTTTCTGTTCTCTTTTCACATCGCCACCCTAAACGCAAGGGGAGAGGGTGAAGTCAGACAAGGTGACCTTTGTCATTATATATTAAATCATAGGTGCCAAAGTTCTAAAAGAAATAACAGTTTGCATATTGTGTGCTTGCTTTCTACTCGGGAGAGGTATTGGCGATTCAGGCTGCCAGATGAGAGCAGCCGACGTACCTTCAGTCGATCGGGATATCTGAAGTAGAAGCACCACACTTCATCAAAACTTGAATCATTTGACTGCTTAATTTTACACAACTTCCTCGCCCACACTCGTGACCGAAACACATTATATCGAGTCAGGTCTGCTTCACAGCTTGGCTCTGCTCCAGCCCCGTTCAAATGTAATCGTTGCATAGAGTGACTGTTATTTGTAGTTTTCTTACGCTTAACTTTGATATGGTGAATGTGGAATGTCACATTATTAAAAAACGTCATCTTGTCTCCGCAGCAGACATCCTAACATGGAGCCGAACCAGGCCCATGATTTTATTTTTGAATAGAAGTGGGCGGAGGAGGGAGGGGCGGAGTCGCAGTTCTCCAGCGTCGGTCTCGGTGCGCCTTCAACGCAGTCAGCGGGCCCGGCCGAGCTCGGTTTCTAAATTTCGGCCACACTACATCTCCACTTTTCAGAGGAAGCAAGCGGCAACCAACATCATAAATAGCATCAGTAGTCTCGTAAAAGGTTAGGCCGTGTGCGGATCACTACAGGAGTTAAAAGAAGAAAAATAATCTTTAGCTGTTCCAAAGCTTTGTTTGTTTTGGTGTTCTCCCCCGGTACGAATTACTCAAGCTATTCGGAATATATTCGTTATTTTAAATATTTGTGGAAACACACACAAATCTAGTTCTTATTATTGGAGATCATTCTACAACACATCGCTGAGCGGCTCTCTTGGCCATATTGCGAATATTAGTACGAGTACAAATAATAATAATAATAATAATAATAATAATAATAATAATAATAATAATAATAATAATAATAATAATAATAATAATAATAATAATAATAATAATAATAATAATAATATTGTTGTTGCTGTTGTTGTTGTTGTTAATTGTTGAGATTTTACTTTCCAAACCACGATGTAATCATGAGGGACGCCGAACTGGAAAGCTCAAATAAACTTTAATCGTCTGATGCTCATGGTGGAGGATGGAACTCCACTCGTAACATCTGGTGTGCGCTGACGTGCAACTAAGTTTAGGTACACAGGCTAGTGGCATTTCGACTCCTCTGAAACGCGGCTACCGCGTACAGAGCAGCTCACGCTTCCGAACGATTGTGTTTGTTTTGGAGCCACAGGTAGCATTTCCAGCTGCGTTCGTAACATTGCAAGCACTGCTATACACTGGAAAATGAGAATTAGTTCGGGGGTTAGAATAATAATTATGAGTAAGTGATTGAAATCAGTGGAGTGAACATCGATTCACTCTTTTTATTGCTAGATGCTTGAACCAATCGACTTCGACCGACATACTGTCGGCAAATACAAATATTTCGTGAAAAATACCTATATTTGACGTGAAACATCAATCATAGTATACAACCGTACTGCAACCTATCTTTGCGTCGTTAGGACAAAACCTATACGCATCAATACTTGTCACATCTTTAGTACGAGGTATTGTCGGGTCAAAACTATCCGCTAAAGACGATGGAATTTTCGCCATGAATGAAACAGCAAAAAAAATTTCACAGTTAGCAGCCATTCTCTTTGCCTTATTTGGAAAGATTTGCACATTATATATCTATCACTCTGCAGGTGGCGATATTCAAAATGTCTATTTCGGAAAGACGTATGCCACGTCATTTCTCTACCAAACAAGGCGGCAGACCTTCCAGGGGATGTTATGGATGGGCAAACATTCTGTAAGGAATACTACAGGGAACCGAGATACTTGAACTCCACTTATATAAAGGTGACACGTGCGTCTTCTATATTCTTCTCAAATGATTTACAGGTGAATCAATGACGTTTTTATTGGTGTGTGGTACCAAACTTTCGATAAAAAGTTGCAAAAAATACCACGGTATGAAATGAGTTATAGTTTGAATGGATGTGTTCTTGGCACGCTATAATATACAAACTGAACGAGAAGTGTTATAACAAAAAAGAAGAGACATGAATGGCCTCAATGCCAACCGGTTCAATCATACATGACAGAAATGGCTGCTCAATACAATCGCTATTTTTAAATGTGACTACAATTTGAGTTTTTACACCACACAGGCAATTGATTACCACTCACTGGTAGCACTACAAGCGTGAATGAAAAGACAAATGTTATGGGGGGCTTTCAAAAGGAACGTAAAATAAAGTGTCTCGGCCTACACAACCGAAGTACACAATGGGCAAAGACAGTGCGAGAGTTGTAACATTGGCCACTGAGAGTGTCTTTACTTAGTCAATTTTATTCTTTCACAATGTAGCAACTTGCTTTTCATGGCCGAAAAGTTACTTCGAGGATTCAAAATCGCTAATTTCATTCGAGTCGTTACACCATGCTTGGTTAGGGCATTGTACTTTTAGGCTACCGCGTTTCAGCTTGGGGGGCCAGTGTCAAATGCATAAAAAAGTATACACGATGAGAACATCGGCGCTTATACCATCGTAAAGCATATTTTGCGAAGCTGTGCAAGGTCAGTGCATGATAAAAAACTCCAGATGGCAGAAATTTTAGAGCCTTTGTTAACGACGTCTCTCATAATCATCTCGTGGTTTTGGGACGTAAAGCTACAGATAATATTATTAAGAATATAAAGGCGATGGTAGTATCCGGCAGGCTACCTGGCACAGGTTTGAGAAAACAGACATGCAAAAAAAGGGAGAGATGTAAACCACACCAAGCGGGTAAACCGTAATCTCGGATTTCCTCTTGCACGTGTAAAAAATGCCAATTGAGATAAAATACGTCCGCATGTATGGAAGGCTACCCAAAAGACCTTTCAGAAGCTCCAAAGTAAGACCATCACTTTGCATTTGGTATTCTGACTCTGGAATCGAGAGAAATCAAATGGCAGATGTGTTGGCAAATGAAGGTGATCATTGTACACAAAGAAACCCGCCTCTATTAGATATACAATAGCTATGCGACATACACCAAATTCTACGTAAGCGAAACGTAAATTGTACTCATATACTCCTCGTTTTCAGGCAGCATAAAGGACTGGATATTTTAGGTTGTCGACCAATATCTTCAGTGCCGATTAGACTCTCAGCTACCAAGACATATTGACACATGTATCGCCTGAGACTCGAAACTGCTTTGATAAATCCTTTTTTTTTTATTTGGGGTTCACCATGCACGATCTTCAACCTATGCTTTTGCGGCTACGACAACGAGGATGTGAACTACGTGCTGCTTGGCTGTGGAAAACACCACCTTAGGTTTTAGCCCGGTGATGGCGTCCCATTAACAGAGTTCAGTGGCAGAATGTTGAATCTCATACAAACCAGGAAGGTTTAATGTAGAGAGTGACAGTTCGTGAATGGCATATAAAGCTGGGCTACCTATATGGTTTAAAAATACCACGAGAGAAGGAGGGTAGCTACGAGGGTATACCTACCATTTGGTCCCGCCTTGATACACAGCGAACTTGACTGGGTCTTTTGGGGGGTGGCTACCCACTCCGTCCTAGTAGGCGGTACCTTCGTCAAATCCTACTGGTATTGTATATGTGGTGAGAGAAGGGTGCGCGCTTACGAATGCGTTCCAGAGGCTTCATGAGCTAGTAGACTGTTAAGGCAGGCATGTGCGTGAGGTGCGAGTGCAGAATCTTTATCGTGTTTCCAAGAAAGCGATGACTTGTTCTTCTTCATGACCCACGGGATAAAAAGAAATAACGAGCCACTTCATTGTGGGCACTCACCTTTGTTTTTAGCCCCATAAAGTCCACTTTCAGGCCGAAAAAAATGCTCCTTATGGCATGTGGAGAAGAGACCCTGATATAAAGTGCATGCGTACAATGACACTCCACGTAGGTTCTGCCAGACCTTAATGCGATGTACTCCTTGTCTTCTAAGCACATTAAGTGTAGCTTGTTTTATTTTCCGCTAATACATTAGTGTTAGCTCGCTACAAGTAACAATAATAAAAGAACAAGAAAATCTTGTGCATTCTTCATGGTTTTCTAGTTAAAACTTGATTTCAAGAAGTGATGGCTACGTTCGTGTTCTGTTACATCGCGAACTTTGTGAAACCGAGATCAGAATTTTTCCGTCTATCTACAGATGTTCGAATATGAAGGGCTCCATGTCACGGCAATGCAGTACAGGTAGACGGCCATGTGTGACATGCTGCTGATATGCCGGAACCCGGATGATAAATCGATAACTTGTGCGGGCGGAGCGGCAATGTTTTGAAAACACAATCAGTGCTTCCTGTCACATAGAGCCTCACATGCAAAAGAAATGCCGCCGTCCATAGGCTGGCCATAGCTCTGCATACTCAATCATGAGTACACTCAGTCACACTCATTCATTCTCATTTGAACATGGTGAGTGTGAGTATGAGTGAGTACTGATGAGTATAAGTAGAAGTGAGTAGAACGTGAGTGAGTACTCATGAGTATTAGTAAGAGAGAGTATGGACGTGAATGAGTACTTTCAGTGTGAGTAGAAGTGAGTATGAACATGAGTGGGTGCTCATGAGTGTGAGTAGGAGTGAGTATGAACATGAATGAGTATTCTGAATGTGAATAGGAGTGAGTATGAACGTGAGTGACTACTCTGAGTGTGAGTATAAGTGAGTATGAATGTGAGTGAGTACTCTGAGCGTGAGTAGAATTGAGTATGAATGTGAGTGAGTATTGTGAGTGTGAGTAAGAATGAGTATGAACGTGAGTTAGTACTTTGAGTGTGAGTATGAGTGAGTATGAACGTGAGTGAGTACTCATGAGTGTGAGTAGATGTGGATTTGAACGTGAGTGAGCACTCATCAGTGTGAGTATCCGTGAGTATGAACGTGAGTGAGTAATCATCAGTGTGAGGAAGAATGAGTGAGAGCTTGTGAGTGTGAGTAGGAGTGATTATGAACGTGAGTGAGTACTCTGAGTGTGAGAAGGAGAGAGTATGAACGTGAGTGAGTACTTATGAGTGAGAGTAGGAGTTTGAACGTGAGTGAGTACTGATGAGTGTGAGTATTTGTTAGTATGAACGTGAGTGAGTATTCATGAGTGTGATTAGGAGTGAGTGAGAGCTCATGAATGTGAGTAGGAGTAAGTATGAACGTGGGTGAGTACTCATGAGTGTGAGTAGACTTGACTACGAAGGTGAGTGAGTTGCTGTGAGTGTAAGTAGCAATGAGTAGGAACGTGAGTGAGTTACTATGAGTGTGATAAATATTTGTAACCATCGCAACGGCGTCCTCAATACGTTGGAAATAACGGGCACTATGGCACGCAAGCTTCCTGTACGTAAAAGCCTTCAGGTAGTTTGGAAACAGGGGGAGGCATCCTAAATCAGATGGGGGGGGAAGGGCGAGATGACCGCGCAAAACTCGAGTTGAGAGTAGCCGTTCATTTTATTGTAATTTGAATTTTCTAGGCTGAATAGCTTTGAGCTGCCTGTCTCTATAGCTACCGTTCTTGCTGCACTTACCTCTTGCGCCTTCAGTCTGCGCAACGCGCTGATAATACATGTAAAACAACAAGGTCTTGAGAAGCCCTTTAACGAGAATCGCCGCGCGAGCCAGTTCAGAAAAAAAAATGCGCTGCGCAAGCGACAAAAAAAAAAACGCAGAAATGGCCCACGAGAGAAACAACATTGTGTGCACTACGCACATTGTGCGCAGTGATTTTGCAGTTTCTACCTCTGCGTTGTCCCTCAAGTGACGGTTTCCTTGAACAAAAACCTTAAGTGATCTCATGACTTCTGAAGCGCGAAGCTGTGTGCAAACTTCGCCTTCCCAGTGCCCCATAGGGAAAAAAAAAGGAAAGCTTGGAGGACGGTGGAGGTTCGCCGTCAATAGTATAGTATGCGATAGCGTAATCGGACCCTGTTCGCATCGCCGTTTCAATCTCTACCCTCGCTTCATTTTCGGCGGCTTATTATGCCTTCAACATTGCAGACACAGTGTGGAATAAGCACTCAATCGCCCTTGATAATTTATTCTATCATTCACATAATGCGGGCTAGTACAAAAACATACATAACGCAACTCGTTAATCACCTTTTCATTCGTCTGTCCGCGATAACCCTGCGTACGCACACTTCCAATGAACCTTAACCGCGTCCGCAGATCCATAAATAAGGCCCCCTGCAATCGTCAGTGCGGGCACGGAGCCAAAGAAGTCTCCGCGTGAGCGCAACCCACAGAGGAAGAAAAACACCTCCGAAGATGCGCACGATTTCTCGAATGTAAAACTACCGTACGCAACCCATTCCATCTGAAGGCAAGGCAGAGAGGGGAGGCACCGTCTCGACGGTCGCACCGGGCCACAGAACACCTATCAGTGGCCGGGCGGCCGGGGTGGCCGCAGTGCCGACGTGGGGGCGAGGCCCCGGCGCCCGCCTGTCCCGCTAGTGCAGTCAGAATGGGCTAGGGGCAGTGGAACGAATGAAGCGGCCAAACCGGATGGCATGGAAACGTCTTGGGTTCTGGCGGGTAATCATAGCGGCGGCCGTGTAGTATACTGAAGCTGTCGAGAGCGTCTGTATTTCGCGCGCGTGCGTCGTAGCCTAAGAAAGCGCGTTTTGAGTGCTTGTAACAATTTACTGATATTCTAAACGATGTCTCAGCGTCTCCTACGCGTCATGGCACACAATGCCCTACGGGCCCTGAGGGTATTCTAATAAATAAATAAATAAATAAATAAATAAATGAATGTGCAGGTGCGTCGTAAATGCGCTGAGTAATTGCCTGTTTGTAGAGCCTATCGATCCTAACAGAAAGCGACAATTGTTCAGCTCGATTGTTTCTTGAGTAAGCTTAGTACACGTAACGCAACCTCAATGTTATTATTGATCATCAGCCTGACAACGTCCACTGCAGGACAAAGGCCTCTCCCATGATTCACCACTCGATTCGGGCCTGTGCTTGCTGCTGCCATCATGTACCCGCGAACTTCCTAATCTCATCTGCCCACCTAACTTACTGTCTCCCCCTAACCCGTTTGCTTTCTCTGGAAATCCGGTCAGTTATGCTTAATGACCAGCTGTTATCCTGCCTACGCACTACATGCCCGGCCCATGTCCATTTATTCTTCTTGATTTCAACTATGATATCCTTAACCCCGGTTTGTTCACTGATCCACTCTGCTCTCTTCTTGACTCTTAAGGTTACAACTACTATTTTCCTTTCCATCGCTCTCTGCGTCGTCCTCAATTTAAGCTGAACCCTTTTTGTAAGCCTCCAGGTTTCTGCTCAGTAGGTAAGTACCGGCAAGATGCAGCTGTTACTTACCTTCGCCTTGAGGAGATAGTGACAATCTACCAGCCATGAGCTGAGAATGCTTGCCGAATCTTCTCCAGCCCACTCTTATTCTTCTAGTTACTTCAGTCCCGTGGCTCGACTCTGCAGCTACTACCTGTCCTAAGTAGACGTATATACCTTTTCCAACTTCAAGTGCACTGCCACCTATCTCGAAGCGCTGTTTTCTTTCGAGGTTGTTGTTCATTACTTTCGTTTTCTGCCGGTTTATTTGTAGATTCCAAGAGAAGGAAAGCGGGAAAAGGGGAGACAAAGTTTGGTGGGCAGATGAGATTAGGAAGTTTGCGGGTATGAAGTGGCAACAGCAAGCAAAGGACCGAGTTGACTGGCGGAACAGGGGAGAGGCCTTTGTCCTGCTGTGATGATGATGAGTATGTGAATGTAAAAGTACGTGGGTGAGTGCGCCGGAGTATGGGTAGGCGTAAGTATGAAGGTGAGTTCTTATGCGAGTGCGGAGGTGATTGAGGGCTTATGATCTTGAGCAGGTGTGAGTATGAAAGTGAGTGAGTAACTATGAGTCTTAATTGAGGTGCACGAAAAATTGAAGTACAAAAAGGAGACACCTGGACATGGCACGCTGTCTCGAGGCGTCTTCTTTTTGTATTTCAATTTTTCGCGCACCACAGTTAATATGAATTACCAACTCGCCCAGCAGTCCGTGTTTCTCTAAGAGTGTGTGTAGTCATGAGTATGAACGTGAGCCATGAACAATGAGTGTGAGTAGGCGTCAGTATGAACGTGAGTGACTGTGAGTAGGTGTGAGTATGAACATGAGTGAGTACTCATCAGTGTGAGTAGTCGTGAGTATGAATGTGAGTGACGGCCTATGAGTGCTAGCTGGCGTGACTGTGAACGTGAGCGAGTACTCACAAGTTTGAGTAATCATGAGTATGAAATGAGTGAGTACTCATCAGTGTGAGTAGTCGTGAGTATGAACGTGAGTGAGGGCATAGAGTGTGAGTTGGCGTAAGTTTGAACGTGAGTGAGTGCTCATGAGTATGAGTAAGAGTGAGTGTGAACGTGAATGAGTACTTTCAGTGCGAGTAGAAGTGAGTTTGAACGTGAGTGAGTACTCATGAGTTTGAGTAGGAGTGAGTATGAACGTGAGTGAGTACTCTCAGTGAGACAAGGAGTGAGCATGAACGTGAGTGAGTACTTTGAGTGTGAGAAGGAGTGAGTATGAACATAAGTGAGGAAGAGTGAGTGTGAGTAGGCGTGAGTATGAACGTGAGGGAGTACTTTGTGTGAGAAGGAGTGAGTATGAACGTGAGTCAGTACTCTGAGTGTGACAAGGAGGGAGTATGAATGTTAGTGAGTACTCATGAGTGCGATTGATTGATATGTGGGGTTCAACGTCCCAAAACGACTATATGATTATGAGAGATTATGAGAAATGACTCATGAGTGCGAGTACGCGTGAGTATGAACGTGAGTGAGGGCCTGTGAGTGGGAGTAGACGTGAGTATGAACGTGAGTGAGGGTGAAGGCTGAAAAATTTGTGGTGAGTGAGTATGAGTGAGTAGTCTCCCAAAGTGCCGACCTAGGGCCGTAGCACCATCCAGTACGTCAGAACGCACACGACTACCACGTTCGTTGGAATTGAAAGGGCGGGGCGCACATCCCCGTCAAGATAAACGTACACCCTGCCCAAGGGAACCCATATGTTTTGAAGCGATACCGTTGAATCCCACGTACCAAAATTATTTTGCCAAAGGTAGAAGTAAATGGTCGCTGTTTCGCTCAGTCATTTTCCATAAAAACTAATTTGAAGGAAAAGGTATAGTTTCGTTACTCGATGTGACGGCAACATTGAATCATACGGGTGTGCCTGCACGGAAATGGAAGTTCTTTCCCTCATTGAGAACTTGGTATAATTGAATTTTATTATTTGGAGCTCGAGAT
Source organism: Rhipicephalus microplus (assembly GCF_043290135.1). Lineage (NCBI taxonomy): Eukaryota > Metazoa > Arthropoda > Arachnida > Ixodida > Ixodidae > Rhipicephalus > Rhipicephalus microplus. Next base: position 95,885,858 of record NC_134702.1, on the reverse strand, counting down.
GTATTATTAGGCAGAACGTAAGAACTCAGGGCTATACTACGAGGAGAAAGTTCCGTATTGACATTTTTTTTCGTTACAGCTTCAATCCGACCTAGAGCAGTGCGTATTCCGCTGCTTGGTACACGATACTTACAGCCATTCGAAGATGCAGAACCGCACGTCTTTTGCAATAGATGGGACACCCTGCTCTGAAACTGAACCACAAATGGTGATAAATGTTTTTACTCTTCTAGTGCAAGTGAAAACTCCGAGTGCACCCCTGATTACCCGTTCATGTGGCAAGCTTTCGAAAAGACATATATACAAAAAAAACATTTCCATGCTTAGCGAAACCTTTCACATCTATGTAAAAGGTTTTGGAACTAATGGGTAGATTTACTGCTTTTATCGTGAGTGTGTACGAGTGCGTATCTTTAAAGGGGCCCTGCAACACTTTTTGAGCATAGTCAGAAAATGCTGCCGATCGGCAGTAGAGGCTCCCGAGAACAAGCGAGCCAAACAATATAACGCAGCACCTGGCCTGAAATTCACAATAAATGATCAAAGCCAGCAAAAATTGCTTTTTAATCTCTCGACAAATCACCATTAAGCCTAAAAATCACTCTTAGTGAAAGGTGCTTGATTGGGCTGGTTGGTGCTGCATGGTAGACGAAGAAAGTGCTTAACAGCGGAAACGACAAGAGGGGATAGAAGAGACTGTTCAGCGCTCTGTTCTCGTCTCTTCTATCCCCTTCTGTCGTTTGCGCTGTTAAGCCTCGTCTTCGTCTACCACTCTTAGTGCCATCTATTAGCCATTGACTGATTTGAACATTGCACGCTCGGTCGTTACAGAGATCGCCGAGGGAGGCCTGCACTTATCCATGAGTGCGCGCACGATCACACTGAGAAAAATGCCGCGTATTCGAAGAAAAAAAAGGAAAAAAATATTTAAGGTCACAAGGCTTGCGTGACGTTTTTTGTTTGGCTCTCGCCCACCTCTCCCTGCTTAGCTTCCAGCGCTTTCGTCGGAACAGCAAAAGAGAAAATGCGTTTGCAGCGTGTGAAAAATTTTTGTAACTCCGCTCGTACTGGACGGATTCTAAAAAAAGTTGCGGTCTTGAATTTGTGAGGCAATACGCTTTTCCAGTGAAATAATTCAATATTTACTGAAAAAAGTGTTTCAAGGCCCCTTCAAATTATTTTCTCTGTTTTTCACTGCAACGTCTTTAAAAAACAAAGAAATATGACTGAAGTTATTAGCCAGCTCACGCTGTCTGTTCATCTTAAGCGAGACAATAGAAGGGGAAGTTCTCAAGTAGAAAGGGCCCAGCAAATGACAGGCGCAGCTGAGCGTGCTTTACGGACATGCTCTTGCCCTCGCCTCTTTGCGACTAGACTTCACCATATGGCGCTGACGCACAGAAAGGTCGCCACTTACGCAAGATTGTTAAAAATTTGGGAGGCTGTGCATGAGTCATCGTTTTACATGCAATCAACAGTTTCTGTAGAACAAATATACGCCACAGCAGTACAGCAACATATCTTCAAAGGCGTAAGCTAACGTTTCGTTACACTCATAAAAACTTCGTAGAAAAAGATGTCCCTGCGTTTGCTTCACACATGCGGAATAAATGCCTACATAGAGAAAAAAAAGTTAATCCTTCGGAACCTTTTATTGACAATTTTGTGAAATTCAACTTTCAATCGCATGGGGAGAGCATGCATCTCTCAGAACAGTCATATTAATCAGACATGCACAGGTTTTACTTTATTCTAATATTCACAGTACTGTAAATCGCGTGATATCGTTTCTAAGCAGGAAACGAGTAGATCAATTTTCTGATCCATCTTTTCTTTTACAGATATGCCACAACATGGTCTGTGTCAAGCCCTAGTAAAATAGTGGACGTTTCTGAAAGAACAAACGTGCAGTTTGCACTTCACCAAGCAGATTGCCACCCCCTGTCGCATTTAGCGAAGCAGATTGCCACTCCCTGTTCGGAATAAAGGTGTTTTTTGTATAAAGAATGAACGCGACGATTAAGGCTTCTGTTCGTGCAGCGATTAGTTTTGAAGTATTCACTCATATTATCGCAGGGTCGTGACACTAAATAAAGCAGCAGTCGCCGTGTCCTAGATGAAATTGTTTATTTGGTTGAACGTGCGGCCGGGAAACGGTAAGTTAGACAACAGCAATACCACGGCCGCTGGCAATACACACTGCACAATGGCAACGACGAACACAACGTCGGCTGTTGAGAAAACTGATGAGCGCTATAATGTAGCTCGCGCGGGCTCTATTCCAAACATGGCTTTTCGCATTATGTGCGTGTTCTTTCACATTTCACATTCTGTGCTAAAGGTCGTAGGCGGCAAGATAGATAGATAGATAGATAGATAGGTAGATAGATAATTGATTAGATTGATATGTGGGGTTTAACGTCCCAAAATCACTATATGATTATGAGAGACGCCGTAGTGGAGGGCTCCGGAAGTTTAGACCACCTGGGGTTCTTTAACGTGCACCCAAATCTGAGCTCACGGGCCTACAACATTTCCACCTCCATCGGGAATGCAGCCGCTGCGGCCGGGATTCGAACCCGCGCCCTGCGGGTCAGCAGCCGAGTACCGTAGCCACTAGACCACCGCGGTGGGGCGTAGATAGATAGATAGATAGATAGATAGATAGATAGATAGATAGATAGATAGGTAAATAGATAGATAGATAGATAGATAAATAGATAGATAGATAGATAGATAGATAGATAGATAGATAGATATGCTCAAAATCAACAAACATGTCTCGCATTTAAAACTACATGCTAATGCTTACCACAGGGTGTCTAACCAGAGAACTTTTGAACCGCAGCGCTAAACTCTATGCCACAATCACAATGCGCATGCAGATAACAGCGCTAACAGCAAGCCGCTTATATACACCATATACCATTTGGCGGTCCTCGGAGCTCCTCAGCGTCAGCACGTTTTCGTCATCAGTAGATGAGCGTGCCTATGGCTGGACCCCTTCGCATTGTCATGGATCCGCTGCTTTCTGACAGATCGCCTCCAATACACAGTTTTCGGAAATCGATGTTCAGTCACTACTGATGTGATTTCTGGAGTACCACAGGGATCCGTCCTTGGTCCTCTGCTCTTTCTCATCTTCATAGACTACCTTCCTAACGGCAGTTCATCTCCCATTCGACTTTTTACAGATAACTGTGTTTTTTATCGGCGCATTGCACACCATAGTGACCATGATATCATCCAAAATGATTTAGATCTATCCAATCAAAACCTGTTGTTTCGACTCATTAATAAAACTCAACGTCTCGAAATGCAAAATGATGCAGATAACCCGCAAGCGCTTAAACAATAGTTACACCTACTCCCTGAATTCGCTAGCTTTGTCCTCCATCGAATCATATCGTTATAGTGGTCTCACAATAAATAACAATTTGGCGTGGTCCGATCACAGCACAAAATTAGCTGCCCATACTACTAAATAACTTGGTTACACAGACGTTCCCTTTCCTTGTGTCCTCCTTGTGTCCCTCAGCCACGCGAAAACTGGCGTGTGAAACATTTATACGGAGTAAGCTATGATATGCCTCATCTATTTGGAGCCCTCACCAAGCATACCTCCTTATCGCTTTATATTTATACAGAAACGTGCGGCCAGATTCATCTCTTCTAGGTACAGCCGTGATGAAAGCATCAGTGCCATAAAGTCATCCCTGGGACTCGAGTCATTGTCATTCCGACGTAAGATTGTAAGGCTGTGCTTGTTCCATATAGGCTCTATTACAAGTTTCCTCAACTTCGTGGTAAACTCCTAAACCCCCCACACCGCACATCTCGTCGCCTTTTTAACACCTGCAGCATGCAGTGGTTGCATGGCTCAACGTCTTCTTTCAATCAATCTTTTTCGCCGATCGCCATTGCAGAGTGGAATACATTGCCAGATTGTGTTGTCACCGAGCATAACCCCATCGTATTTAAGCAATTGCGCACTGATCTTTTCACGCTGCAATATTCATTACGACCTTACACTGTTCTTCATGTGTCACTAAATTAAAAAGTTTTTATTTTGCATATAAACTGGTAATCAATTTCACTGAGATGTGTTTCAAATTTGTGATCTGACAAGTCTCCTGTCTAACTTTCTTATGTTCCCCCCCCCCTTATGTATTACCCCAAAGGGGGCCTGTAAGAGAAAATAAACGAGGACGATGATTGTGATAATGATGATGTTGATGATGGTGATTGTATAGGGTGCCTTCATGTGCTCACCACCTCGCGGCGAGCACATAAGGACTCTCTGGCGTTGGGTCTGCTCCTAAGGTCATCGCTTCTGGCGTTTCGTGGAGCGCTGTCTCCACGGGGCGTGATCTTTCCTGCGCGATTCCAGAGAGCAAGGTCACTTCTCTAGCTACCGCAGCTGCAATTACAAAATAAGCGTACTACTTACGCACAAAGAAGTGAAAGTTGTGACAGTTGTCAGTGCTTGTCCTGTGTGTACTTGTGCGTTCGTTTCGTGTGCCTTTTTTGTCTGTATATAGAGGACCGGTGGTGGTGGTAAAAAACATTTATTTCAGAAAACGTCTACTAGAGAGTGCCGACGTGGCCCATCGGCGTGCTAGAGTGACCAGACCCTATTTCGGGACGCCAGTGGAGCTGGAGGCTGCCCGTGCGCGCTCCACCAATGAGCGTTGCGCAGCCAAGGTAGAGCAGCCGAGCAGATGCTCCTCGCAAGCCTCTCTAGTTGGGATAGGAAAAGGGGATGAGAAAGGGACGGGATTAACTGGGCACGATGCTACGACGTGATATGTGTCAGCGAGGACAAGACAGGTCGAGCAGGTGCCATTGATTTCCGGCAAAAAGTGCCTGGCGAACGCCGGATTGATAAAGGTGTTAGTCTGCAGGCGGCGTAGCAGTCATTCGTCCGCTTTCTCCAAACCACGTGCTGGGTCCGGGTAGAGGCGGCGCGAAGCCCGGTAATAAGCCAAAATTTCGCGAAAGCGCGTCAGCTTGGTATTGCCAGATTCCGTCTCGGGACATGGAGGGGCAAAGGCCCGGACAGGAGAAGCGCGGGCAGCGGCACTTGCCGCCTCGTTGCCGGGCAGGCCCGAGTGGCCTGGGGTCCAGACTATACGAATGGGATGAGGGTTAAAGCGCCAAGAGGCTGCCTGTAGTAGACTAGCCGCCAGCGGGGCAATGGAACCCTGAAGGTACTGAGAACAGGCCGAGCACGAGTCCGTCAGGATGGTGCGTGAGGCAGGGTGAGAGGCGGCCAAAGCTATGGCAACCTCTTCAGTGTGCGTTACTGTGTCTGCTCGAAAGGAGAGGCCATCGACTTGTTTGCCCTCTGTAATCACGGCAGCCATGAAGTGACCCGAGGGGGAGGGACCCGAGACGTCCACGTAGAAAAGACCAGGACGATCGGAGTGTCGCGTATGAAGGGCCGCGGCGCGTGCTAGTCTACGGCCAGGATGGAGGTCGGGGTTCATATTACGGGGTAGAGGTTCCACCCATAGCTTTTGACGCCAGAGCTCTGGTACCGGCTGCAGAGGGTCTTGGTCAGATATCGGGCTAAGGCCAAGTCTGTGTAGAAGACGGCGCCCTGAAGGCGTCTGCGACAGTCGATTGATTTGGTTAACGCGATGAGCTTCGCGCATCTCTGCAAAGGTGTTGTGTACCCCCAGAGCCGCGAATCGGCTGTTGGAAGTTGCAATGGGTAGGTCCAGAGCGCGTTTGTATACTGAACGAAGAAGGACGTCCAGCTGGTGCTCGTGTCGACGACGCAGGTGAAGGTAAGGCAAGGCGTAGAGGACGCGACTGATCACAAACGCGTGGGCCAATCGGAGGGACTGAGACCCGCGGAGGCCGCTGCGCTTGGTAGACACTCGCCGTATCATGCGGCTCACCTGCTCGCTGGTGCGTCTGAGGCCTGCTATTGTGCCCTTTGGATCCAAGCACGATGTGAGGTGAAGGCCAAGAACCCGAATACTTTGCACTGACAGGACGGGCCCGGACGGAAGAAAAATTTTAGGCGGCGGTAGCGGAGAGACTGAGAGAAGAGCCGATTTAGCTGAAGAGCACTCCATGCCGCGTGAACCAGCGTAGGTATCCACCAGAAGGGCAGCCTTTTGCAGGCGTTCTTTGATTTGCGCTAAGGAGCCGGTGTTGGTCCAGATTGTGATATCGTCCGCATATAGTGCGTGTTGTATTCCCTCGACCTCGCTTAGAAGAGAGGGGAGGTTCGTCATCGCCAGGTTAAAAAGCAGAGGAGACAGGACTGCCCCTTGAGGTGTACCCCGCGTGCCTAATAAGTACGGGCCGCGTTCGGTAGAATTAAGGCGAATGAAGGCGGTGCGATGTGATAGAAAGGCGCGAATGTAGTTGAAAGTCTTCTGCCCACAGTTTGTGGTAGACAGGTTAGTGAGTATAGTGCGGTGTTTGACGTTGACAAGCACGGCTTTATCGTTATGGCGCATAGTAGTCGGCTCTATGATATCGTGTTGAAGCTGGAGCAGGACGTCCTGCGCCGACAGATGCGGGCGAAAGACAAAAATCGTGTCGGCAAAGGTCCTCCTGGCCTCCGAGTAGGCGGAAAGGCGTTCGCGAACCATGCTTTCCATGAGTTTGCCTGCGCAGGACGTAAGTGAGATGGGTCTCAGTGCGTCGATACTAACGGACTTTGCCGATTTGGGTATGAATGTCACGACCGATGTGGTCCATTCCGATGGCAGCGGAGAGCCGTCCCATATCGAATTTATAAGGTGGAGTAGCGAGAGGTGTGCTTGGTCGGGAAGATTTGCCAGGAGCGATACTGTGATTCCGTCGCGTCCAGGGGCCGTGCCCCGTCGCATTTTCGTGAGTGCAAATCGTAAATCGGAAAGCGTGTATGGGGCGTCGAGGTCGTTGTAAGGGGCGCCGGGATACGTATATGCTGGGCCCGCGGGATCAATTGTGCGGCAGATGTAGCGGTCACAAACTTCTCGCGCGAGTTGATCCGTAGTGCCCTGAAAGGCATGCAGAGCACGGTGGAGCTGGTGTTGCGTTTCTCCCCTGGTGGTGGAGGGATCGAGAAGGCTTCTAAAGAGTCGCCACGCACTCTTAGAGCTCATCTTGTTTGCAGGCTTCGAACAGGTGTCTGCCCAGTTAGCATCGGAAAGTTGTGCAGAGTATGCGGCCGCCTCTGCAGTGAGCGCCTCAATGCGATCGCGAAGTTTCCGATTAAGTTTGTTGCGTTTCCAGCGCCTTACGAGCCCGCGGCGAGCGTGCCAAAGATGTAGGAGGTGTGGATCGATTGCAGGAGTCAAATTAAAGGTTGCAAGGGTGCGAGTGTTCGCTTGTTTCAAATGGAGGGCGTATGATGCCCACGCTGCATATTCGGTCGAGGAGAGGACGGCGGGAAATGGTTGCATTCTGAACTGAGTCCAATCGGTGAGACGGGCTTGGCCCCAGTGTCGGCGCATTTTTTGCCGCGGTGTGAACGAAATGCGGAGTAAAAAGTGATCGCTGCCTAGGGTTTCGCCTAAATTTTCCCATGTAGCATCGCGGATGTCACGGGTGAGGGAGAGGTCGGGGCATGTGTCTCGCGTGACCGAGTTGCCGGAACGTGTGGGTTGTGCCGGATCGGTAAGAAGCGTGAGGCTCAGCGAGGAAATGAGCTCCTTGAGCTCTCTGCCCCGGGCCTTCTCGTAGTGGTAACCCCAGTGAGGGCTGGGGGCATTAAAGTCCCCGACAATCACCAGTGATTGTCGGGCCGCTATACGCCGCGCCCGATGGAAGAGATGCGCAAACGAAGCCCTCGCACGGCGAGGGGGACAGTACACGTTTAAATTATGTATTGATGGTTGGCCCTTCCACTGAGACAGCACTGATATCATGCAGTAGTCGTAAGGAAGATCCAGATCAAGGTCAATCTGTATCGCCGTGTAAGCTTTATGCACGAGGAGACATGTGGTGGTGCCGCCTACATAGGAGCAGTATCCAGAAAGGGATGGAGCAGGGCCAGATTCTTGGAGCGCCAAGACGGCCGGCTGAGAGCCAAGTGAGCTGAGGAAAAGGGAAAGATGTGAACGCTTTCGCCTGTTCCCGAAGCCTCCAGGGTTCCACTGTATGATCTCGAATTTAGACGCAATGTTTGAACGGGACGTGCGATGGGTAGCCATCGTAATTGTCTTAGGTTTTATATTTGGCCCTCCATGTCCCGCTCGGAATCCTCAGAGGCAGGGAGGGGCACAGAGGCCGGATTGTCCGACGGGGGGTGGTGGTAGCCACCTTACGACGACGCCGTGGAGCTGCCCTTTCACTGCCCACCGAGCAGGAGCGGGAACGCGATGCCTTGGGTTAAAACTGGGTGATTTCCCAGGCTTGAATAGCCTGGGTAACCTCTACTACTATGCGTTGGACAGAGAAGCTGGTGAGGAGGTGATTAATCGAAGCTTCGACGCGCGTAAGGCGTTCTTCTATGCGCGGGGCGCGCTCCTCACTAGGGAGAGTTCGATTAGCGGGCAAGAGAACCTTAGGTGCCCCAGGAGCCTCAAGAGCTTCTGGAGTAGATGCGGCACCAGTTCCGAGTGCTGGAGTACACATGGCTGCTTGAACCGGCGGTTTAATGGAAGTGGACTTAGCGCAAGGACTAAGCTTGGACGTAGCTGGCGTAGCCGCCTGGACAGCGGAGGCAATACCGGATGGCCTTGCAGTACACTGTTGTTGGGGTTGAAGTCGCTTATTTATGAGTTCGAGTTGTTTAGTTCAAAGAGAATTTTGCATTTGAAGTGCCGTAACTTGCTGGCGAAGGGCCGCAAGTTCGGGAGAAGGAGGATCGACAGAAGGGGGTGAGAGAGGCTTAGAAGCAGCATTCCCTGCCCATCTGCTCACCTTAGGTACCGCTGCTGGTGCTTCGAGCGGTGGGAATGCTCGAGTGTCGGCGTGGAGTGGTGGAGCCGACTGATGCAGGTTGGTGCCGCTGTCTGGCTGGGACGAATATGAGGTGGATCCTCGAGGAGATGTTGAGGGATTCTTGCGTTTTCTATATTTTGCCGTGCAGCCACTGGTCCCAGTCTCATGGGCGCCGTGGCAGAGGAGGCACTTGGGGTGGCAGTCATGGGTATTGAGACCTGCAGGTGCGGGGGTTCCACATTTGGCACACTGCGTTGGAGCGGGGTGAGGACACTGAGGTGGTCGATGGCCGATGGTACCGCACTTGGTGCAAACAAGGACCATTTTCTTGTAGGCGCGGATATACGTCGCCACGCAGTGGTAGAAGAGGAAGCGGGGTAACTTCGTGCCCTCAAAAGTCACCACCGCCGCCGCGGAATCTCCGAGTTTGCGGACCGCAAGGATAGTACCTCGAGGCCAATACAGTTCAGACTTTATCTGCTCCGGGCTTTCAGCAGGGTTTACGTTGATGACGCCCTTGCATGTATCCCCTGGTGCCTTGGCGTGGCCTCGAACGGGCAGCTGCTCTTCCCCCACTTGCAGCTGGAAGTCCCCGAGGAGTCGCTGTGCCATAGGCAAAATGGTGGTGCTACAGACCAAGATGTTCTGTTCCCAGATTGGCCACACTTGAAATAGCGTGGTAGTCCGGTCGCCGAGGTAGCTGCGGATGGCGTCGCCCGCGCGATCGGCCGGGACAAATGTGCGTAGCTCGCAGGGAACGCGAGGTTTCAGTACTACGATGTAGTCGTCGCGAGAGAGGCGAGGAGTCTGACGCGGACGCCACTTGCGTTGCTTCACTGGCTGCGAGGACGGAGCAGAGGTAGGCACACCACCGGAGGGATGGCGCGCCGGCGTTCCTTGCAAGGCTGGGGAATGGCGGCCAGCTGTGGCGTCTCGTTGTTGTTGAGACGCAGACTTTGATTTGGCTTGCTTGCGTTGCCACAGTCTCAGCATGTCGTCGAGGTATTCGTCTTCTGATGGCATAGTGTTTACGGAGGATGAAATCTCCATGGACAGTACTTGGCTTGAGGTAGGATCATAGCCCGTAACCACGTTGGCAGCCGCCATCAACGGGCTGAGAGCCCTTAGCGAGGCGGCGTTGTAGCCGGGAGTGAAGGATGTCCCTCAAGTTGTCAAAACTGGAACCACCTGGACGAAGGTGTTGTCTAGGCGAAGCGGAGAACTTGGCGGTGACGATAAACCCAAGTTTCAGGGGTACCAGGGTGGATGTCCGCAGAAATAGCAGAAAGCCTACGGAGGCGATGTGGAGTGCGTCCGTCACCATCAAGCGCTCGCAGCGCCCCCTAAAGGACCGAAGCTCAAGTTTTCGGAGCGATGACGACGCCGCGCCTGGCCCTGGCTGCGAGCTCCGGAAAACTTGAGGAGAGACGCGGGGAGAGGTCGCAGGCGTGTCAGTCTGTTTCGCCGAAAGGGGAGTGCGTGGGATGCGCGCAACGCGTTCTGCAGTCGGTGCAGAAACTTTTTAGGCGCCGTACCATCAGCTCGGCAGCCTGAAATGAGACGCTCGCTGTGAAAAGTTGTCTTTCCGTTATAGAAGTGGCCCCAAGGATGCGTCGGTGAGATCCGAAGTATGTTGTGTTGTGGGCTGCCACAACAATGCAGACAACACCAAGAGATGCTCACCACTTGTAAAACTGTATCAGTTTTTCAGAAAGTCACAGCCGGCGAACACAGCTGCGTTGGCGAAAGATAAAGCAAGCATGCCACAAGAGCCGGGAAAAATTAAAAAAAAACGAGGCCAGCACTTCAACTTAACTGGCTGTCAAGTTGAGCTTGCTGCTTCGCAGTGACGTCAGTTGGTCATGCTCGGCACAGAAGCCATGACTAAAACTTCTCGGACATTTTGATGCCATGACCATACAACTTCAGTTTTTTATGTATTTTTTAGAACACCGCGAACGTTTGCACATAACAGTACACGGCTGCTACTGCTAGATGCCACATCAAAACAACAATTATATGGTTTCCGCAAACGTCAACACAGCACATCGATAGAGTAGATAGTTTCATGTCGGCAGAATGAGACTTACTTCGAGGCACACGTCGTATACGGTATTATCACGAAGAACTTGAGAAATGCGTTTCGCAGTGACTCGGGCGTCCTCGTCTTCCGTCCTCTGGTCCGCATCATAAACTTGACTGACGAGCTTTAGTCCTTTTGTTAGACTCGCTTTTTGGAAGTTCCTGTCTAGCTGAGAGATCTTTATGAAGTTGCACTGCCGGTGGTTCATTGTGAGGTGACTCAAACGCAGCAAGCGCTCTCTGCACGAATACGTAGGTGAGCGGCAGCGCATTGTCGGGAAAAGAAAACGCGCGATATATATCCCTGATTTCGACTTTTCCACCAAAAATGGTGCTGCCTGTCCAGAGTCGCAGCACCACCATGCGTTGCTTTGGCTTCCTATACAACGCGCTTCAAGTGTCGAGCAATGAAGTTTCAGGAGCGAAGCTTCTTATGGCGTGGGCTGAGCGTCCCGTCATAATCGTACGTAGCCACCTCTCGTTAGTTCTTTAATCGGTTGTAGAGAGCGGTACTTGTACATATAACGAAGTGCATTTACGCTGGAAAATGCAAATGGTGCGATACTAGAGGACGTTACTTGTAGTATGATAAATAATAAGAATCGCAGCATATCCATGAAGTGAATGATGATGAGTGCTGCGAAGCGTCCATCAGTCCGTCCGCGCTTCCGTCCGTTCGTTCGTTCTTGCTTCCATCCATCCGTCCATCCGTCCCTCCATCCGTTCATGCGTCCATCCGTCCCTGCATGTGTCGATGCGTCCGTTCATCCGTTTCTCGCGCGTTAATCTGTGCGTCCATTAGTCTGTCCATGCGTTTGTCTATGCGTCCGCCCATGCGTCCATGCGTCCGTCCGTCCATTCACTGTTCATGCATCCGTACACCCATCGGTCCATGCGTCCGTCCGTGCGTACATTCATACGTTGTTCCGTCCGTACATCCGTCTGTGCGTCAAACACACAGAGAGACAGACAGACAGACAGGCAGAGTGAACACAACCTTGAGTGAACACAACCTTGAAATTCAGCATGCGTGTTGATGTAGCTTCCAATAGTCTGTTTTTGTTGCCTCATTTCATTTTGATGTGCATGTAATCGATCAGCGCTCCGGTAGGAAAGCTTTCTACCCAGAACATAGATACGCAGATCTAAACACCCCTGTGTTTCTTAGGCTGCGCTGAAAATGCGATGCTATGCCCGACAGAATGCCGACAGAAGACTACCGTATTTCGACGACATTTGCAGTGAAGCGCACTGATACGCGACAACTTTTTTTTTATCAGGTCTATATTGGAGTGCATGTTCACTCAATTAGAATGTTCTTTGAACGAACCGTGCATCGTATATTTCTATGCTCCTATTTCGAGTAGCAGATACTCTCTGAAACGTTAGCTTGTCGGCGACCTGTCATTTCTGATATTCATGTTCGTCTAACTTTTTATCGAGGTCACTTGTGATTTCACGTTTATTAATGTCATTGCTGCCTGGATACGAAAATCATTGTTGCCTGCAGCTACTAAAGTTCGGTGCACCTAAGCAGTTGGACGAATGCGAAATTTCTGGCAGAGAGGAAAGCAAAACGTTAGGAGGGAGCTTCGCGCAATTGGATAAAAAGAAAGAGAGGGAAAATAAAGCTGTTGACCAGGCACACACATTCCAAGCTTAGCCTGCCCTCTTTTTACTGTCAGGGAAGGACTACTGAACTACATTTATTATTTACTTTTCATACTTTTTCCCCCTTTTTTCTTCTACAATTTTATGGATAGGATTTGATGTGATTGCTATGTGGAGATAAACGTACCAAAACCACAATTGATTGATAGATTGATTGATTGATATGTGAGGTTTATTGTCCCAAATCCACCATATGATTATGAGGGACGCCATAGTGGAGGGCTCCGGAAATTTTGACCACCTAGGGTTCTTTAACGTGCACCCGAATCTGAGCACACGGGCCTACAACATTTCCGCCTCCATCGGAAATGCAGCCGCTGCAGCCGGGATTCCAACCCGCGACCTGCGGGTCAGTAGCGGAGTACCTTAGCCACTTGACCACCGCGGCGGGGCCGTACCAAAACCGCCATTTGATTATGAGGGACGCCATATTGTGGAGCGCTTCGGAAATTTCGATCACCTGCTCTTAAACGTACACCCAAATCCAAGCACACGGACCCATAGCATTTTCGCCTCCATCGAAAATGCAGCCACACACCAGGGATTCGAGCCCGCAACCTGCGGGTCAGCTAGCGTGTACCCTAAGCACTAGACCAGCACGGTGGGGCTTTTGCGGCTGAGAGAGAGCGAGCGAAGCGTAAAGATATATACACACAGCTAGGTATATCAGTTGTTGTTTTTATGAATACAAGACTCCTTGTCAAAACCTTGTCTCTAGTGACAAACCCTGTACATAAGATTTTTATCTATTCATGAAGTTGTACATTTTTATCGTTGTTTTTGACTCTCAGGCGAATTCGCACCTGCTAAGCATGCTGCCTACACTGGCAAGTTAAAGCGATAGAGGTTCGTGTTTGGGAGGGGTGGTTGACGGGGCCTTTGTATATATGATAAGCGCATGTGCTGAAGGTCTGCAAGTGCCACAGAAACAGCGTCGTTTCCCAACGTCAACTTGTTTTACTTTTTGAAAAGCATGAACAACATGCAGTTGTCATATACTTTACAAACTAACATTAACCCTTTACTGTCTGAGGTCGGCTGAAAAACATTAAGCTAGCAAGTCACCGGATGCGTTGCGCCTTCATTTTGTATTTTGTATTTATTTTACGCTCAATCGCACATACCTTTACACAGGAGAGTGGGGTGCACACAAAAAAACATAACCAAGAGCAAACATAGTAACATGAAAAAATAATTGAAAGATTACAAGGGATAAAAATTTGATTGCTGGCTGTCAAGTACTCACGGAGAATGTAGATTTCGGTATGGAAAATCTAGTGATTTTGTGTAATATATTTTATGTAAGGGCCAGCTGTATTGTGCCTGATGGCAGAAAGCTCGAAGCACGTGGAAAAGCGTTGACTTCTTTCTCGCCTGGCTAACGCAAGTTCTATCTTCAATACTTTTGCTTATTTATTATATACGCGCTCAAAGCGTTGCGCAGGACATGTTGCGTAGTTTTCAAGTATACGTTTTCACTGAAAAGCTCTCAATTCTGTGGCATGCAAAGAATTCGCTATATTCGAAAACGTGCGCATACAAGGTGCAATTTAGATGATTTAATTGTGGAATCATTTAAAAGTTTCCATCTAAAGCTGAAAAAAAGAACAATTTTCATTTTCATCGGAATTATCATAATTCAGGCATTAAAAGGTTATAAACTTTGTTTTGGGTGTGGCTAAATGGTAGAAGTCTGCGAAGAACAATCTGCATGATATATTTAGGCAGTAGTATATGGTAGTAGTAAACGTCACATATGGTAATATGTGACGATTATGTAACTTATGGTAGTAGTATATCATCGCTGTAGGTGACCGGACGTGCCCAGTTTTCTACCTTTTAAACGTACGTGAATGCTGAAATCTTATTATAATCGCAAAAAGAATGCACGATTATGTTAATGTAATTCACTGTCTCTTCAGTTACACCACTGTCTTATGACAACCTCTGGTCGCCTGTGTTTATTTTTAGCAGCGGAGAGCTGCTATAGTTATTTCAGGCCGTGCGAAGTTCCCAGAAGGTTGTTATCATTATCACCAGCCATCTTTATCTTCCGCTGTTTTCTTGGACACGTTCGGCCGACTGTCATGTTCTTCTTGTCCTTCGCACATGCCACGCACCCATTGAAGGGGACTAGCAGGGTAGAAGGTTAATTTTTCTCATAATTACAGAACACTCTAAGGCAAAATTGCCCGAAAAGGAGTAACGGAGCCCAATGGGCGCACGCGATGAACGGATAGACCGTTGGGGAGCAACCACAGAAGGAATCGTGGCGCGTGAAACCAAGCGATGAACCGCCCGGGAACTGCAGGCAGCGCGAAAAGCGTTGCCAAAGTGACCAGGCCTCCTTCTCCTCCTCTGCTGGCTCAGTCTTTCCCCGTATTTTGCCGGCGGCGGTTCGCGTCGGGCGCGCTTGGAGTGCTCGACCACGGCCGCGTGGTTTCGACGATCTAATAATTACGGCGTGGTGCTTGTGTGTACGCTTGGATGAGCGTGGGCTGCTGCTTTTGCGTTTCGCTGCACCCATGAAGTCTGGAGCAAGTCTCAACACGTCAACACGCCGCGCTGTATATCTCTGGCTTCAAGATAGTCACGACCAACACTAGACAGCAACAGTTGGGGAGGCCATTATGGTAGCCGAGAAGTCAACAGACCTATCGGATATATACTTCAGTCTGACTCAGGGCAGAAAACAGCGCTGGATGCTAAGGCAAGTAGGTTATCATTCTTTATTCTACTCTACTTGTCGCGTGTGCGATACGGATCGCGCTTGCCTGCAACGGGCTTGGTCGTGTTGTATATTGCACGCACGAAATGCATCGCGAAGGTCAGCTTCGGCGTCTGCAGTTCGCCTGTGCTTTGGGACCACCTGGAAATTGGCCGCCATTGCCGTCGGCCTCCCGTACACCCGCTCATCGAGTGCTCGCCTGTCTTCGCCACCGCGATGAGCTCCGGGCTGATGATATTGGGCTGAGACCTCGTCGCTGTGTTGGCAGTAGTCGAAAACACGTTGCGGATTCTCGTAAAGAGCTTGGTTGTAGTATGTCGCGCGCTCAAATTGCACCAGCATGAGCTGGCGGGGACTTCGCTAGCGTCGGAACTCACTGAAAATCGGTCGCCATTACAGTCGGTCGCAAGTAGCTCGGTGCCGTCCGCTGGCCGAAGCGGCGGACTCGTGTTTGCGCGCTGCACTCGCTCGAGTTTGTGGAAAAGGGCCGCATTACCGTCGATTTCTTCGGCGCTAGCTCCAAACCAGCTCGGTGCTGTTCGTGGCGGGGGTGAAGCGTACGCTCGCTTTCCTGTTCGAAGTTCACTGGCGGCAGACAATCCGCGTGCAACGCCGTGTTTGGTCTCGCGTTCGCTTGCTCGAGCTCAACGACGTCGCTCGCTTAGGACTCGCCGACTTGTTAGCGGTACGGAGGTTCGCAGAGTTGTGGCTGCAGCCGCCGCTCCTAAGCTTTTGCGCTACGGGGATCGAAATGAGTCTCTGACGATGTGCGACATCACAGTGACATTGTTAACATGTCATATCTCACGTATGTTTTCATTTCACCTTGCACGCATTTCTCATATGCATTTATATTCATCCTCTGTCACGTCTGACTCACTATTTTATATACTTATTGTGCAGCAGTGGGCGCACAGCGTGCTGAAGACTGTGTGCGCTGGCGTCTCTGATGCCTGTCATCCATCTATTTCGTCAGAGCAGCTTCAGAAGGACAGTTCGAGATGTGAAGGTAAAGTTATTTGTGTGTCATATTTTAACGCTTGCTTTTATATTAACGTGTACGTACTTGTCATACGCGTGCATCTTTATCTTCTGTCACGTGTGTCTAAGTATCTTTACTAAATTATTGTACGTGCAGCCGTGGGAACACAACAGGCTGAAGGCTGCGTGCGCTGGCGTCTGCAATGCCTGTCATCTATCGCTTCCGTCGGAGGAGCTCCCAAAGGAGTGAACAAGATTTGACAGCAAGACTGGACTTGT
The DNA here is from genome assembly GCF_043290135.1 of Rhipicephalus microplus. NCBI lineage: Eukaryota > Metazoa > Arthropoda > Arachnida > Ixodida > Ixodidae > Rhipicephalus > Rhipicephalus microplus. The sequence continues at coordinate 95,869,225 of NC_134702.1, read as the reverse complement.
ACACTTCATCATGAATTCACTTGAAAGACTGGAGAAACTTCATGTGTATGTAGAAAAATAAAAGATTTTGATGTCTCACTTTTGTCGTTCGTTGTTGCCGTGACTACGAAAGCAGTTACACATAGGTGGCTAACTACTTTTTCGCGTGTTCTTTTCTGCGCAATTTGTTGCTCACTGCGCAGAAAAACAGGCGAAAAAAGTATTAGGCCTGGCGGAAAATAAACAAAAACAATGTTTGAACTGGAGACAAAAAGTTCATTCGATTGGAGTATATGAGTAGATCAACCGTTCGTCCGGCAAGGTGCAACTGTGAGGACTAACGGTTGCCCGGTAAGGTGTAAATGTGGAGATTAACAGTTGCTCTATAAGAAGCAAACGGGAGGACTAAATGTTAGTCCTCTGATATGAATTGTGAGACTAACGATTACTCACTAAAGTGTAAGTTTGAGGACTAAAGGTTTGTCCCTTGAGCTCATCTTTGGGGACTGTTAGAGCCGGCGCCGTTAGTTCTTAAAGGAATTAATGGTTGTGGCAGCCCCATTAGCCCCTAAAAGGACGAACCACACACCCTTTTTCAAATCATTTTATTTTCCCAGAAAGAAACAGGTTCTGGAGAGGTTCACTGGCTAAAAGCTGTTTATGGACAGCTTGACGAGGCCAGTGAACCCTATACAAGGCAGGTGGGACAATTACAAAAGATGTGTGTAACAATAAAGACCATAAGCTAACATAAAAATACCAAAATACGGTGTAATAAAAACATATATATACATTGCTACGAAACATCCTGATACCAGCATAGCACAGAAGATTACATGGACGCGAGCAAAAAGAAAAAAAAAACAAAGAAAGAAAACAAAAGAAAAATCCAGCATCCATAACACCAATATGGCCAAAAAAATAAAATAATAAAAATGATGAAAATATCAGGGAAGATGCATACAAATTTGATCCTTGTGTATGTGCTGCATCATACAATGTACATATATCAGACAAACAAAATTATACAGACTGAATTATATCATATAACCTATTCGGTACAGCATGGATGCACACACTGAAAGAAAAATGAATTGGTACTATCGTACAGACAGCACATTTTACAACGTGAAAAAAGTTAGCCTATATTTACAAAAAAGGATCGTAGTTCTTTTAATGAGAAACTGTTTACATGACTGTATTTATTGAGAATCATTGGTAGATTGTATTGCAATGTTTGAGATTTATAATTATTGCGAAACCTCGGAACAAACCAAACAGCACTGCTTCTTGTTCCTAACAAAACATTTTTTGCAGTTAGACATGCGGTATTTTTAATGAATTGTTTAAACGAAATGGAAGAGAAATAGTAGGATCGCAGAATGCGAAAGATATACATATATTCCACTTTAATAATACCATAGTCCCGACACGCAAGTTGTGTTGATGACAAATAATCTAAATTAGCGACATGTCTAATAATTTTTTTCTGCATGGTCTGAAGTTTCATTATGTTCGTTTTAGTCGTGGTTGCCCACACCAAACTGCAGTAATTTATGTGCGAAAGAAAAAGAGCATGGTATATTTGCAATTTCACCTTTGCGGGTAAGATATATCTACAACGAGCTAGCACACCAACTACACTAGAGGCTTTTTTGCAGATGTCAACGACGTGTTGGTTCCAGCTGAGGTTTGATGAAACGTGCCTTAGAGTGTAATATGTTATGCTTGTGTCAACTAGTTAGTCATTGTAATTATTTGCGATTTGAATAGTCAATTATAATAGTTGTGAAATAGTGTGCGCACCGAATTTGAAGGAGATTATGGAGGACGCAGTGATTTAGTCCTGAACGGCGAACAAAACATCCCTGTTGCTGTACCCTAGAGCAGTGGCCTAAAACGAAAGAAGAGCATGTTCTGATGTAGTTTCAGGCGCAGTTTTCGAAGAGGTAATTCTAGTACCATCATCATCGTCGTCGTCGTCATCATCATCATCATCATGGGCCTGACTACATCCACTGAAAGACAAAGGCCTCTCCCATGTTCTGCCAGTAAACTCGATCCTGTGCTTGCTTCTGCCACTTCCTACGCTCAAATTTCCTACTGTCATCTTACCAACTTTGTCTCCCCTTCAGCCGCTTGCCTTCTCTTGGAATCCAGCCTCTGATCTTTAATGACCAGCAGTTATTTTGCCTTTGCACTACGTGCCCTGCCCATGAATGGTAGATTACCACTTTCCCTCAAGAAGGTCTGTAATAGCTGCATCGTAACGGTACTTACCTACGAAGCTAAAACCTGGAGTATTACAAAAGGGGTTCAACCTATGTTGAGAATGACGCAGTGAGCAATGGAAAGGAAAATTATAGGTGTAACCTTAAAGGACAAGAAGGGAGCAGATTGTATCAGACAACAAACGGGTGTTAAGTACATAATATAGTTGAAATCAAGAAGAAATGGTGCTAGTATGCACATCCTTAATGCATTTATTAGGCGACACGATCAGAAAAGTTACCAACCGCTTCGTCCTTATAACAGTAAAAACACAAAGGAGAGGCCGAAAACCTAACCCATAGAAATAAAAATTGAGGCAGGTAACACGGCTATGACCTTTTGTGATGCTAACGTTTATTATTCTTGAACTAGCCATATAACTGCTCCAGGGAAAAGACGTACATCGTGAGTTTTAATCTAATTGGCTGCCAGCGCGAAGGATGATGGTGAGTTGCTGGCCATAACCCCCCTGGCCCCATTCTTCATATCTATTTCAATCTTCTGGTCGGTGGTGTACAGGAGTGAATCCCATACCTGGTGAAAAGTAAGCATTAATTTTTGTATCACGATAGTTACCTTTGATTAAGGGTTTTTATAAATATACTGTGACAAGCAAGCCCCTGCTGTCTTTGCGTACAAACTACACGCCGAGCTGTCGAAACCTTGGCCCACGTAAAATACGTGGAATTGAATAAAAGATTGGCAGATCCCACGTACCATGTGAATCGATGATATGCGAAGCACGAATAACGAAAGTTGATATGTAACTTTAAAATCAGCACAACGATACGAAGTAAAGGTAAATTGTGCCGCACATGACTTCCGTGTCATGATTATAATGTTTGGATGTGTCGTTTACCGTCGTCATCTATTAACGTCACGAGATGCCAAATACAGTATATGTGGAGCTAGCGAAATCGCTGCGAGAACGCTATAACGTGGTATGTTGTCATGTTCTTACATGGCACGCGTGTCATGATTATCCTGTTTGCACCAGTCATATACATTCGTCCTCCATTGACGTTACGTAACATCAACTTTGGTATAGGTGGAGCTAGCGAACCGGCGAGTGAATCATGAAAGGCTTAATGGGCCTTTCCAGAAAACGCAGCACAGCGCCTTCCCCTGGTAGATCGGCGCCGAGGCATTACGGGAGCGCGGAGCGCCAGCGGTAAGGGCAGACGATGCTTTCTCGCTTCCGCCTGCGCCCTGTGTGGTTATTGCTGGTGTAAGGAGCTGCTATTGTGAATGGAGAGAGAGATAAATAGAGAGGAAAGGCAGGGAAGTTAACCAAGCTTGGCTCGGTTGGCTACCGAACACTTGGGGTGGGGGAAAGGGAGAATAATAGAAAGAAAAGAGATAGAAAAGAAGATGAGTAAGAAACAGAAGGATGAATAGTCAGCTCGAGACTACACAGCATGGTGTCACACTGTTCTTTCACAAGTTGTCGTGAAGTCTGGTGGTCCTTAAGAAGAAGAGGACATTCGTGGCTTTGAGTGTATGGGAGATTGTCGGCCAAGGTCCCAGAATCTTCTGTTTTTGTAAGCGGCCGTGAGTCTAGCTGCATAATACGTCGTTCAGACTGGTATGCTGGGCAATGACATAGAATGTGCTCAAGTGTTTCCTCGCAGGCGCAGATGTTGCATGCTTCTTCTGACCGCTATGACTTTCATCCACGCATACTTGACTGTGTTCGTCGCAAATAACCGTAATTATCACTGAACATGCTGAATAAGGAAACCGGCAGACACACTTGCTCGGTTCTGGGATGTGATAGTACGTGAAAGTCACGGGACGTTTAATTGATTTTTACCTGCCATGGTGGTCTAGTGGCTAAGGCACTCGGTTGCTAGCCCGCAGGTCGTGGAGTTGAATCCCGGCCGTGGCGGCCGGTAAAATGCGGCCGCGGCTGCCACATTTTCGATGGCGGCGAAAATGCATTAGGCCCGTGTGCTCAAATTTCGGGAGCCCTCCACTATGGCATCCCTCATGATCGCATGGTGGTTTTTGGACGATAAACCCCAACACTTATATTGCTCGTACATTACTTGGTGCTGCTTCATGGCTTCGATGTTTGTGGTGCTGCAGCTAACTTGGACCTTTGTTATCTGTGTCCTCACTGTGATTACGGGGCAGGGATTTTACACTTGCAGCTTACCCTGTAATTAATGCCGCGAAGTTATTACGGCGAGAGGCTTAGATACCTCATTGTAAACTCACAGAGTTCCCTATTCATCCGCCTAATATGATTTGATGGAGAAGACCATCTTCTTTTTCTTCTCAGTCAATATACTGATCCTATCCCGCCAGTCTATGAGTGTCAGCAGGGTTTGCCGTGGATGCGAACACGTGCTGGGCCGTGGCTGGGGGAGAGCGCTGGTGTAGCTTGGGCGTGGGCAGGTGCAGGTGTAGCTTGAAAGGGGCCAGTGCCCCTTTTGCACCCCTTGACCGATGCCTCGGCCTGCCACCATTTACACCACCCTTTAAAAACTTGCTGTAGCTAACCGGGTTTGCACTGCCTCCAAAATCGGTGGCACTGCAAAACTGATTTTGCAGTGCCTCCATGATCAGACCACTTTGCGCCAAGCTCGCATGTCGTACGTTGACGTGATCACGTGAAGTCACGTGATGTTTTGTTGATGTCAAAATTTTTTGCGATGTCTGACGTCGTATATGTTGTCATTACGTGGTGTGTTTTTTTTTCTTCGATCACTCAACGTCACTGACGCGGGACGCAAACGGTCGAGTTTCACGTTTGATGAGGCATCTGAGGTTTTCGCATAAAAAAAGTTACCGTTGGTGGCTTCAATGACCCGCGGCGTCGGCGTTAACAGGAGTGATGCAAAAATCATCGCGTGATGACGTCACCACGCGACGTCATCGTGAAATCACGGATCACCCGAATGTAAAGTCATCATGACGGTCTCCTGATCACGTCATGAGACCACATCGTTCCTTTGCACGGCTTTGTTATCGTGTGATCGGCCCACCAATCACGGAGGCCGAGCCGAACCAGGTGAGCTGCTGAAAGTTTGGAATGCCTCCAGTCATTAATCAGTGCAAAGCCACTTTAGGTGCAGAAAACAATCGCAAAAAGGAAGGGGGGGTTGAGACCAATAAATTGACTGAATAAAAAAAAAAGCAGACGGCTGTCGCCTTCAGGTCGCAGTGGGTGAATGTGTAAGAAACACTGCGAGTTTTTTTTTTTGCGCTGTTACGTTGTGTTTATTTTGCTGTTTACTGCATGGGTATGTTAAATCGCATCTGCTTTTTATCGAACATAAACCTAGCGGCCTCACCTATTTTTGCTCCACGCTTCTTTTTTTTCCTGTGTCAAGGCATAGAGCGCTAGTTGTAGTTTCATGGTTATTGATACAAAAGCTACACTCACCGTCCTTTTCCTTCACATTGTCAGCCTATGTAAGCACTGCTGTGGCCATCTAGACCTTTTCCACACTAAATGAGGCTTTCATCATTGCTTTCAAAGTCATTCTGACCATTAACAGCCTTGCTCAGCAACGTTTTCTGGCCTAAACCATCTGTTCCCAGATAGTGAGTGCTTATTAGCACCGTAAGAATATCCACGCTGCGCAAATTCCCCTTCTGATTACGCCTGAGGCAAGTTCTTCAGATGTTTTGTCCTTGGACCTTTTGGCAAAGGTGACAGCAACTGTTATATGTTTTGGGTAGCTTGGAGAGGCAAACTATTCAAACAACAAATTACTAAATTAGAATAACCATAAACTGTAAAGAAACAAGAGATCACTGAAGCTGAAACAGTAAAATAGAACATTGTGTGAAATGTGCACTCTGAGGCTCATTTCATTGGGAATTTCTTCCAATGGTTAACTAGTCATGACTTTTTGCGCAGTCAGGTCCAAAATTCTGAAGTTAATTTCCAACTTACAGCTGTGGAAACAGGAAGCACACTGAGACAGCAGGTTTTACTCTGTTTGAAAGCAAATACTGCATGTGAGGTATCTGCTATATGTACGTGCTGTTAGCTGGTTTTTACTACTCTCAGCGTCCCAAGTGCGAACTTGCTCCCTTTCGTGCTCCCATTCGGCCTCTGTTCCGCTCCAGCCACATTCTAGCGAATGATGGACACCGTCCTGGCAGACCTCAAGTGCAAAAGCTGTCTCGTCTACCTCGATGACGTCGTTGTGTTTTCAGAAACCTTTGACGAGCATCTTAGTCGCCTTCGGATTGTGCTCAAAGCCATTAGATCGGCCAATCTCACACTCAAGCCTGAGAAATGTAATTTCGGCTATGAAGAAATACATTTTCTTGGTCACGCCGTGAGGGCCGTTGGTGTTCGGCCTGATCCTGACAAAACTGCTGCCGTCGCCGCTTTTCCAACTCCAACTGACAAGAAAAGTCTTAGATGATTTCTGGCTCTATGCGCGCATTACCGGCGCTTTATTGAAAATTTCTCCAACATTGCGGAGCCACCATTACGCCTCACGCGTGATGACACACCATTTGTCGGGGCTGACAAACAGCAGACTGCCTTTGCGAAACTACAGCACCGGCTCTGCTCCCATCCCGTGCTAGGCCACATCGATGAAGATGCGGACACAGAAGTACGCACTGATGCCAGCAATAATGGTCTTAGAGCTATTTTGGTATTGAACGGGTAATAGAATATATACGCAAGTCGCACACTGTCTCGCGCAGAATCTAACTATTCTACATCAGAGAAATAATGTCTCGCGCTCATTTGGGCAATTACAAAGTTTTGGCCATATCTATACGGAAGACCATTTAAAGTGGTGACAAATCATCATGCTTTGTACTGGTTGACCAATCTACGAGACCCTTCAGGACGATTAGTACGATGGAGTCTGCGCCTACAGGAATTTGATGTCACCATCGTGTACAAGTCAGGCAAAAAGCACGAAGATGCCGACACGCTATCACGAGCACCTCTTCAATCCGCCAGTACAAGCGCAGAAAAGGACGGCGCCTTCGTGGCAACTCTGAGCGGGTCGGATCTGATATCTCATCAAGGAAATTACGCCGATCTAAGAAAGATTATAGATCACTTAGAAGGTGGCACCGCGCCCATTCCTCGTCCGATGTCGCGAACGTTGCCATCATTTTGCCTACGAAATGGCATCTTATATACAAAAAGAACACTGGTGCTGGTGACAGATCGCATCTTCTCGTCGTGCCTGAAGCCCTCCGCGATGACGTCTTATTAGCTTGCCATGACGAGCCAACATCCGGCCATCTGGGCTACTCGAGAACAATGGATCGGGTGCGACAACACTACTACTGGCCTAAAATGTCTGCCTGTGTCAAACGCTACGTGAAGGGATGCCGGGAACGCCAGCGTTGCAAGACACCACCCTTGAAGCCTGCAGGCCATCTACAACCGATCGATCACTCCCTACACCATTTGATCAAGTAGGAATGGACCTCCTAAGCCGTTTTCTTTGCGATTACTTGACCTTTTACGCTGAGACGAAGGCATTGCCACGAGAGACCGCAGCTGAAGTTGCCAGTTTTTTTATACATCTAATTGCGCTACGGCATGGCGCCCCGTCATATGTCATCACTGATCGAGGGATATCATTCACAGTGAAGCTCTTGCATGATATCTTCAGGTTGAGTTATACAACGCATCGAAAGACCACTGCGTATCACCCTCAGAGTAATGGTTTAACCTAAAGGCTAAACGAAACGCTAGCTGACACGAACTCTATGTACGTGGATGTGCAGCACAAAACGTGGGACGACATCCTGCCATACGTAACATTTGCGTAGAACACTGCAACGCAGGAAACTACACGCTTCACGCCATTTCGGCTCGTTTATAGTCGAGATGTCGGAACTATGCTAGACGCCATGATTCCGTATGAGGTCATCGACGAGCTCGATCAAATAGCCCCCGACATCAATGAGTACATTCAGCACGCTGAGGGAGCACGTCAACTTGCCCATGTGCACATCAGAACTCAACAGTGCGCAGATGCACAGCGGTACAACATCCGCCATTGAGAAGTTAATTATGAACCTGGTGACCAAGTTTGGGTTTGGACACCCATTAGGCGGCGAGGTCTCAGTGAGAAACTCTTGAGGAAGTACTTTGGACCTTACAAAGTACTCAGACGTGTGAGTGACGTCAACTACGAAGTGGTTCCAGACGGAGGCTCACCATCATCCCAGCGCAGGTTACCACGCCCAGAGACTGTACACGTCGTCCGCCTAAAACCATACTTTACGCAGTGATGCGAATTTTCTTCGTTTGCCAGTGAACTCTTTATGTGAACAGTGAATGCCGTTTATTTCCGATTGTCGGGCCCAGGACACCATTCTTCTCGTGTGCTACTTTGTTTAATGTTTGTTGTTGTTGCCTACTTTGACCCACTACTGTGCACACTTTTCTTCAGCATCGGGTCTATGCTCTCTTGGGGGGATGAGTAATGCCACCTGGTGTTCTGTGCCAGCGAACAGTGAGCCAGTTTTGTGCCAGTGAACGAAGAAGACGAAGACGAGCAACCCGTGCCAGCAGAGACGTCCTTCTTTGAGTCTCAGATTTTGACAGTCGCGTCTTGTACGTTTCTTCGTGCTCTTAGCGCGTGACAATATGGAAATACAGTTTGGGACAGTTTATAGTGTACTGGTATCATAAAAATTCTCCAGAACCCGATATTAACGAGACATAACAGACAACAATGCCACAGGGGATGTCATATACTATAGTGGTTGTTATTGGAAGTAAATAGTATGTAAGTGAGAAGGAAGAAAAGTGGATGAAAAGATAAATTGCCGCGAACGCAGCGTGTATTACCGCAGTACATAAAAAAGGGGAGACGACACAGACGTAGATATAGGTAGGCGCTAAACTTCCAACTGTTTATTTCAGGCCAATGACACCCATTTTATACATCCGCTAAAAAGCACAACTCATCTTGCACGTGTTCTTAAACCAAGGAACGTCATTCTTTTTCTGACAAGGAAACCTATGACGAGCTTACACACAAATGGCCTAATTCTTCTATAGCCTCGGCTTCTTTTATCTCCCGTGTGAGCCCATCTCTAGAGCGACCGATAACTATGCAACTATAGAGATCAAGGGAGCACCCACAACCTTTGCAGTGTGCCGCCAGGAATCCTCCCGCCGTAAGCTTATTTTTCGCGTTATATCAGTGCTCGCGTAATCTGCCATTCAGACACCGTTTCATTTGCCCAATATAGCACATCCCGCAGGATAATGGAAACTTGTAGATGACACAGGATACCCAAACAACGAATCTAACGTGGTGTTTCTTATCACAAGCTGGGGAGCAACAATTCTTGGACAAGTGAGCTTGCTAAGTTCCCCTAGTTTCTTGGGCGCTGAAAAATCGACACGTACATTAGCCCTCTGAGCCACTTTCTTTAAGTTCTGAGAAATTGTGTGCATGTAAAGGATAACACCTACTCTGCAGCCCGAGTACTCCAAAACTTTACGCCTGTTTTCTTTTCGAGACTCTTAGAGAATGCGTTCGGCTGCAGAAATTTGTAGCAGAACTGGGTAGCCTGCTTCGGTTAGACGCTTGCTTTGGGTCTCGAAACTGGACGACATCTTGTGGTGACATAATTTGTGTCAAATCGTGTCACAACAAGATGGTGGTGCTTGTGTTTTTGGAGACTTTAATTGTGTCTGTGACGTGAGAGATCATTCATATATAACAAATTGTTATGAAGCAAGTGCAACCTTACTGCAGAAATTATTGAACGACCCTAATTTAATAGTTGTGGGAGCGCATGCACCTTCCTCGGTGAGGTGAACGCACTTTTAAGGCATCTCTCATGCTTGGCTTGACCGTGTATGTGTATCTCTAATCTTATGGTCTCACATTCATAATTATGCTGTAAAGCCCATATTGTTTACAGACCATTGCTTGGTCACTGTTTCTTGAGGTCCTAAAAATTTTTGTAAAACCCCTCTAAACTGGGACCTGTGGAAGCTTAACGTACAGTTGTTGTGCGAAGATTGTTTTGTTAAAATAGTAAAAGAATCGGTACAAGAGGTGACACAGTGTCGACAGCTGCCAATTTTCGCTCACTGGGAAAGGTTCAAAGAAAGAGTCAAGTGTCAGGCAATCAGTATCGCATGTGAAATAAGGCAAAGAGAAAAAAGCTGAAAATGCTATTTTTATGATTTAGTTCATAAGCTCCGTACTTTTGAAAGTCAACAGCCGGGATTGTACGTGGACGAGATAAATGTGATTCGAGCACAGATACAAAACCACGATACAGATTTATACACAGGAGCAAAGATTCGTACCCGTGTTACCCATTTCACTGAAGAGGAACACTAAAAAATCCTTCGGAGATGAAAAGAGGTATGCACTTTCTAAACAGATGCTGCAAATTGAGTCGCGGGGTTCCCTTTGCACAGAGACATGTCAAATAGGAGCCGCATTTGAAAATTATTACAAAAGTTTGTTCACCGCAGCTGAGCATCAGAAGAATTTTGAGGAAAAAGCTGACCACTTCATTGCCCTTGTGCCTCCGCTACAAGATTCATGATAGACTCACTGTAGATGAGCCAATAACCAGAGAGCAAATCTGATTTGCAATAACAACGTTGCAGAAAAACAAAATTCCTGGCCCAGATGACCTTGGTGGCGAATTTTACATAGCTTTCTGGTAACTTCTGATACATTTCGTTGAGCAACTTCTTAAAGAGGCTTATGACCGTGGTGAACTTCCTCCGTCTTTCAATCATAGGGCCATACAACATTAATCCTAAAGGTGCTGATCCTGACGCATTAAAGAGAGTTAACAAATATTGACCTATATCGTTGTGTAACATTGACTACAAAATATTTGCTAAATTGCTGACAAATCGGCTACAGACAGTGATTACTAATTGTGTAGGTTACCACCAAACATGTGGAATTCGCGGTCGCACTATACCGACAAACATTCATATTGCATGTCCGGTTCCTTAGTGTATTGATGGTAGCATAGACCAAGTAGCCCTCCTTCAAATAGACCTTGCAAAAGCATTTGATAAGGTACTGCATGCTTTTTTGTTCCAGCTCCTAAGACACCTGCAGTTGGGTGGTGTACAGTACATTGGTATTTCAATCTGTTATAAGAAGTGACAACTAGGCTAATTGTAAATCGCACACTTTCGAATATAATAGAGTTAAATTCATCTGTACGTCGGGGATGTCCACTCTCGCTTTTGCTTTTTGCAATTTATCTGGAACCATTATGTTTAAGTGTGCTTCTAAAGTCTAGCATAAGAGGGTACCGATATGATGCTGAGGAAGTTAAAGTTCTAGCTTATGCAGATGACATTGCCTTCTTTTGCGCTGATAAACCCAGCGTTCAAGAAGCAGTCAACACTATTTTACCTTTCTGTAAAGTCGCTGGCGTCAGCATAAATTGTGATAAAATAGTGGATTCTGGCTAAACATGTGGGCGCAAACTCCTTCGGTCTTCGCAAATATTTATTGGAATGCGACTTCTTGGTGTGCCTCTCGATAACTATCGCAACAGTGGCCCACACTGGACCGCTGCGATAACTACAGTCCGCCGAAAGGTGGCAACATGGCATGGACGGGAGCTTTCTATTTTCGCCAGAGCGTAAGCGTGCAATATATTCCTTGTATTAAAGCTTATCTATATTCTGCAGCAGGTGTTGCACTGGTCTCGTGCACACATTCAAGCATTTCATATGATATTTGCCTGCTTTATTTGGAGCTCTACCTGGGAACCCATGAGAAGAGGCAATATTTTTCTTCCGCTTGAAAAAAGTGGCCTCGGCCTTGTGCATTTGTTCATGCGACAGTCGGTGTTGCGATTTCTTTACCTCAAGGATGTGTGCCACCCCTTTCTTTTAGCGGTTTTTTGTAACAGCCTATGTTACCACCTTCCTTTTATTCATGTCACAACAAGCGTTGCTAAGGAATAGCCGTTGCGGGAATTCCTAAAAGAAACTGTTCATACTGTCAATTTTTTGAAAGCCAGGTTCACCATAGAGTATTTGTATACTAATGACAGAACAAATTTAACCGCTGCACTTGTGAATAACTTTCTTCCCGAACCTGTTTATCGAAACCCATATTCGCGTTTGCCTGGTCACGATGTATTATTTCGCGTACGTAGAATGTGGATATCTTCTTCAGGGAAAGCATTTTCCTTTAAACTGCACACTTCCACGCTGCCAGTTAAAACGTGGCTGAAGAAAAAATAAATATACGTACCCTGGACAGTGAATTGTAGACTCTGCAACCAACCTGAGAATATAGAGCATTGTTTTATTCATTATCATGACGCTTTTTATTTTTTGGGGCATTGTAAAAACAACATTTAGAAAACAACTTCCAATCACAGCTCACGGTATTACGTTTCACCCATTCAAAAAGAGTGACTGATAATACTCCTCATGATCTGTTTATGTATTGGGACTTTATTCACCATGGAAAAGTCGCATGATTGATAGAGACGCAGAGCCACCATGGTCGACGAGATCTGTCTTCCGAGAAGCAGCTGCTCAAGTGCGCAGTGTTGTTGAGACTTACGACCCCGTTCCGGAGAGGCTTCTTGACGCTTGTGTGTGTTTGCCTGACTTCTATTGAAGTATGTTGTGCGTACTTTACTGGTGATAATTTCATTCATTAAAGAACAAAAAAAGCACAGGCTTGGCTCAGTGGTAGAACATTGGGCTGGCACACGGAGAACCCGGATTCAAATCCCATCGTGTTCGTGGTGTTTTTATATGCAATTTCTTTTCATTCCGCGCCATAGTTGTGATGGACAGCAGCGGTGGCCGACAACTACGGCGCACACGACCCTTGTTTTGATTCCAAAACAGCTTTCACCATAAAAGAACAAAACATAATTATATACGCATACATTCAGTTGCAAAAGACGTTTCAATTCAGTTTTCAAAAACGGAATCCTGCGGGAACAGTAATGCTTTATGCTAATCTGGGGCCCTAATATTGAAGCTTAGTTTGATAGAGATTTTTCATTTTAAAAAGGGAGCCATTTGCTTACCTCGTGAAATAAGTTTTCACCGGGTATTTGACATCACTTCCGCGCAGCCTGTTTTAAATACGCGCGTGCGCACAACTTAGTCAACTTTACGATAACATGGCTGTGGAAAAGACCACTTTTCCATTTTCCCTACCACATATTACTCCTCGAAAGGTCGAATCGATCGAACGCAACATTTAGCACGGTGGACCGCTCGATCTGCTAAATGCCTGCAGCTGACGCGAATACGAAAAGCCAATGGAAGTACCCCGACGCAAGGGCTTCTCCTTACACTGGAGCATATTGAACAATACGGGCAGATTTTTACAGTCGCGGCACTTGCAACGGTGACTTTATAAAGAAAATCCATGCGAGCGAAACGATTGCTCATTCGTACATTCCTGAACCAGTCGTCACGTAGTGTTGAGTACGCATTAAAATGCTCATCCTAATGTTTCCATCCTACGTCTCAATTCTGGTGTTTGGTAAGTACCTGAAGACACGATACTGTTTCATCGCTACTCCTGTTGCTGTCCTATGTTCACGTTAATTGTGCATTGCCCTAGTTTGACTAGCCGAGACACACGTATACGTTTCTGTCATATTTATCAAAATTTATTTTCTTATTTTAAAGATTTTAGTTTTGCCTCCGAAGGGCTATACATATATAATTGTCATCGTCATCACTGTCTTATAACAAACGTTTGAATCGCGAGAAAGAATTTCAAAATAGTCAATAAGCACCAAATGGTAACGCCCAGCTTCTACGCTAAAAAAAGAGCGCCAGTGTGAATACTCTTCACAAGCACTTTTAAACCGAGAAAGAATCTGTCCTTCGTGGTGAATTACGGCCATCGTGATTATTGAAGGACCAATTGACAATGAGTCCATGATGAGGTTTGAGTCCGCCGACGTGATCAAGCTTACAGCTAAATTATCACTTGTTCGTTGATGTACTTCACAGTGGATGCCACTTGTACTTTGTCATCCGGTCCTTTGTATATTTGTAACGTATCTGTTGAAACGGAATGCATGCACAACCATGCAAAAGAGCCGTCGATATGTAAGGTCTTGGATTTACTGATGCCAGGGCATTGATTGATATGTGGGGTTTATTGTCCCCAAACCACCAGATGATTATGAGAGACGTCGTAATAGAGAGCTCCGAAATTTTCGACCATCTGGGGTTCTTTAACGTGCACCCAAATCTGAGCACACAGGCCTACAGCATTGGCGCCTCCATCGGAAATGCAGCCGCCTCAGCCAGTGGGATTCTATCCCGTGACTTGTGGGTCAGCAGCTCAGTACCTTAGCCACTAGACCACCACGGCGGGGCGGATACCAGGGCATTAGGTTGAGGCTTTGTGCGATCTGAGCCCATTGCTCGCATGTGAGCTTGCTACACTTTACACGGTGTGTGACGTACTCGAAAGCGTCACGGCAACAATGAAAGTTTCTATTGAGGACACATTATGAACCATGATCATCGGCATGATTATCGTGATCGCCTAATACATCCAACTACTTTAAATTCTACTACTCCAAGTTAAATGTCTAGTTTTCTCGAAGATATTGCAAAAGGACTTGAAAGTCGCTTTACGCCTGCCTTCTCAAACCACTCGCGATCTTCCGAGAAAAGTGACGGTTTTTAGGAGATCACTGCTTTGGAGTGAAAACAAGTAGTGAGAAATTGCCCAATACTGCGCCAGGTCCGAACGGCATAACTATTTCGACAATGAAAATCATCCATAAGATTTTACCCCAGGAACTCCCGACATAGGTTAACCACTCTATCAAAAACTCATGGATTCCACCTGATTGGAAAATTGGGAACACAATTACTTTATTAAAAAAAGAGGTGCTGGGTTTACGATAGATAACATAAGGCCTATACACTTACATTTAATCTGGTAAAATAATGAAAAAGATCTAACGCATTAGGATAGATAATTGGTTGAATTAAAACATGGTCGTGAGCCTATGCCAAATTGGCTTCAGGCATGGTTGCTCAATTTAGTGTGCCCATGTCAATTTAGAAAGTAGAATACAGCTTGCCCGTTGTAAGAAACAATATGCCGCATTAGTAACCCTAGACATCACAAAAGCTGATGACAGCGGGGAACATTCAAAACTAATAAATTCACTTAAAAACGCAGGTCTACCACAATACTTTGTAGCATGGGTAGATTCCTTCTTAACGACAGAGAATTTCACTTTTCTCAATCTGGTTTGTCGTCTCTAAGGCACAAACAAACTAGAGGTCTCCCGCAAGGATCAGTGTTATCGCCTCTGTTATTTCAAATTTTACTATGCACTCTTCCTGTACAGATGGACGTGCAAGTGTATGTATATGCCGATGATATCGCGTTTGTTTCTACTGCTGCTGGTATACATCCACTTTATCGAAGTCTGCAGACGTATATGAACGCTTTAGAAACGTAGTTATAAAACATAAATTTATCACTGAATGCCAAAAAAAGTGCAATAGTAGTTTTTCCTCTGAGTGTTCCGGTCTATATCGCTTTGCATTACCGGCAAAACGTTATCCCGCCAGTAGAATTTGTTAAGTATTTAGGGATCACTTATACTGCAAAACTTAATTGGAGTCCACATTTAGAAAACATGACTACCAAAGAAACTCGTGCGCTAGGGATAATACCGCAGACTCAGCAGCAAGCGTGCAGGTTTTTGCCGAGATGTTCTCATCATGATTTACTGCATGTATATTCGCCCGATATTAGAGTTCGGCTGTGTCTTGTTTTCTGGTGCCCCTGCATACAAACTACGACCACTGGTTCATTTAGACCGCGAATCATTACGATTATGTCTTGGACTTCCAAAATTTGTATCAATACTATTTTGTACAAAGAAGCACGCCTGCCTTCTCTTCGTATTCGGTGTAACATCCTAAACGCGCGTACATTTGTACAGATCTATGCATCGCCATTGAGGAGATCGAAATATATTTTTCTTGAACACCCGACGGAATTTTTCGGCCATCAGTGGCCAAGATTACGGCTTCCCCAAGTCATTTTCACACAAACACAATTGGAAACATTACAAGTGCAGCTCCGTGAGATACTAATCATAAGCACATCCTTCCAAACAAGCCAAATAGAATTTGAGGACATATTTCCAAAGAATCGCAAACAATTACCCAGTAGATACTTAAATAGCATATTAGAGGACCATTTATCTTGGTTAGAAACGGCTGCAGTGATAGCAGCTGACGCTTCAGTTTGTGAAGAAAAGGCAGGGGTGGGAATCGCATCATTACATTTAGATCTGTCCTTTTCAATTCGATTACCGGACTTTACTCCTATTTATCATGCGTAACTACTTGCTATCATAATAGCTCTACGGAAATTACCCCTATCATTATTAGAAGCCGTCATTCTGACAGACAGCCTATCCGTATGTTCCTCTTTAACTGCATCAAATTTTTTAAATTTTTTTAGAAATATTTCAATCCCTCATTTCAAGACATATACGTATTATTCGCTTTGTATGGGTACCTGGTAACAAAGGTATTCCTCTAAATAAACAAGCGGATGCACTCGCACTTTTATCATGTAATGGTCCGATAATGTCTATCTTGCCAACGTTGGCGTTTGTAACTGCGACACGTTTTGAAAAATTTGCCATATCGGACAACTTCGCAAAGTCTGCGTTGTCAGTTTCTGACTTATCTCAGCTCAATTATCGTTGGAACAATCGATGGTGTTCCTCCAGAAGGACCGCAGTTACCAAAATTCGATGCCGACTCCCCCCACTGAATTTTTACCTACACAGGTCTGGTCTGGTACAGTCACATTTATGCCTCCATTGCAATGAGTGTGAATCTCTTGATCATTTCTTTCTAACGTGCAGATTATTCAGCAATCAGAGGAAAAGACTTCTAGACGAACCACTTCGAAGGTTGAGATTAAATTTATCCCTTGCGGTTCTTCTTTCATTTTGGGCTACCATGCTGGGTTTTAGCCACTGGAGCGTTTGCGAAGCCGTTTGCGATTTTCTTCGGGAGACGAGAAGAATAGAATGCTAAGTTCATCGTTAAAAACATCATAATCAAGCATATTCATTAAAAGCTAAACATTTCTAGATTATGAACACTTCTTTTTAAAAAGCAAGACACTGCTCGTTTCATGGCCGATCCCCCATGGTGGGTTGCGCCAGGATAAAAAAGGGACAAACAAACAAACAACTCATGGCTGTCGGTCTTGTTTTATCCGCGACATTTCTGATGGAGACACTGGGTACGTGTACTTCGGTTGTCTCAGCCATCTAGGAGACAGATACATCTCCCAGAGCAAGAAATAGCCGCCACCTGCGTGGGTTACCCCCTGAATTTGGTCCCTTGGCATCGACACCTAGAAAGGTGACAACGACAAGCCAGGCGGTCCAGACCAGCGATGCCCATGGTTCTTTTCTCCGCATGTTTCTCATGCGCCACAAACAAGAAAACTGTTTCATTAAGATATCTCCGTGAATGTTGATGACTGTCTCAACAATTTTGATCAGGTTGTTAGTATCAACGAATGGGACGATGTTCGCAAGCTGCGCTGGGTTTACTTGTACTTGGAAAATTCTGCGTAGACATTATACGAGAACCACGACGGCTCCTCTGCGACATGGCAAGAGTTAAGCCGACAGCTCCGTGACGCCTACCACAACGCCGAAAGAAAGGAGACGGCTGAACATGCCATATCCTGCAGGAACCAGCAGCCGAACGAACGGGTCTCTATGTTTGCCGAGGAGATGCTTCGGCTCTTCAGGCGTGCCGATCCTGCCATGTCGGAAGAAAATAAGGTACGGCATTTGATGCGGGGTGTAAAGGAACAGGTTTTCGCTGAACTCGTGTGCAATCCACCGATAACCACCGCCGACTTCATCCATGAGACAAAGTTCATGGAGCGTACTCTGCAGCAGTGGTCGTCACAATACGAACGCCACATTCCGGCCCCCACTAGCTCTATTGAATCTGACAGTGAGACAGGCCCTCACAGACTTCATTCGAAGTATCGTGTGGGATGAATTGCGATAGCTTCAGGTAGTGGAATCCCGTCCACATGTGCCAGACATTGCGGATGTAATCAAAGAAGAAGTCCGGCAGGCAGTCATACCCCTGGCGCCAATAGCATCACCAATCACCGAGGCCCCAGTCCTCACATATGCGGTGGCATTGCGATCCTCTGGGCCACCGGCTACAGGTCCCGCTATGCGGACAGTGTACCAGACTATGCCCCATGTCCAGGACACTGCTTCGAGTCCACCTCTCAGCTCAAGGTTTGCAAGCGTACCCTCCTAACTGCCGGCCTCAGGACAAAGTGGTAGCAAGGCAAGCGCGTGGCGCAACCTCGGATAACCGTACACTTTGCTATCACTCCGGTGAAGCAGGTCACGTGTACTGGAAGTGTCAGTACTGCCTAGTAGGCCTCCGTGGTTTCAACCCTGATGCTCGATGCCCACGCTACGGTGAGCGTACCCATGAAATTGAAGCCTATCTTAAGGGCCAGTGAACTCCTTCTGCTGTTCCGCACCACCAATCTAGATCACCATCGTCTCGCCTTTCTACGTCGCCTGTCTACGTCGCGCCTGTCTATGTCGTCTTCCGCTCCCTTCAGGAGCCGGTCACCAAGTGCCCGTAGGGGAAACTAGGATCGGCGACTTCTGGGAGTGAGGTTGCGGTCAGGCGAACTGTTAGAGACCCTCCTTCGACGCAACGACCCGACGATGCCCCTTCCGGTTTTTCAGTGTTCCCCGACAGCAGAAACATCTTTTCTGCCGAAATTGCCGTCTTCGTCGACAATCATGCTGTCAACGCCCTCATGGACACCGGCACCGACTATTCCATAATAAGTGCCGCACTGGCATCTGACTGAGTAAGGTTACCACACCGTGACAAAAACCCCAGTTGAGCACGGCAGGTGGCCATCTGGTGATGCCGTATGTGCATGGCGCGCATTCGAATACGTACGTCGACATTTACGTGGTCTTTCCTCGTATTGCGCATTTGCTCGCGGCCAATCATCTTGGGAATGGACTTTCTTTGTGAATACGGCGCAGTCATCGACCTGCGTGAATTACTTGTGTCCTTCAAGGATCCTTTTAGTGCTGCAACGGACGGTACGCAATTCTTGAAAAGAGCGCTCCAGGTTACTGACGATTCTCTAACTCATCCGCCTCGAAGCAGCCTCTTTGTCAAGGTATAAGTGGGACAGGACGTGTCTGACACAATAAATACGGAGGCCAATTAGTCTCTCCTTATTTCACGACGAATCTGCGTTGCCCGAGGAATCTTTCAACCTAACAAGAGACATGCTCCTCTAATCACGAACATAAGCGACGTGTATCTCCACCTTACGAGATACACTAGCTGCCATTGCATATTTTGAAGAACTTGCTGATACCCAAGGTTCGTCGACGTTAACCCCCCTGACGAGGCCATCGCGGACGCTCTCGATGTGAACGAGGGTCTACTTTTGGCACAAGGAGGAAGAATTTTGCGTATACTCGGTTCATTTCGAGACTGCTTTGCTACTACGTCGAGGGTTAACCAGACGCCACTTGCCCAGCATCGTATCACTACGGAACCCACCGAGAGAGCCATCCGACAACATGCCCATAGGGCACCACAAAAGGAATCAGACGCTATACGTGACCAAGTCTAACAGATGCTTCAGGACGACGTTATCCAGCCATCTACCAGTGCCTGGGCTTCGGCAGTTGTGTTAGTAAAGAAGAAGATAGGCACGTTGCGCTTTTGCGTTAATTCCCGTAAATTAAACAAGGTCACCAAAAAGGACGTTTACCCTGTACCCCAGATAGAAGACTCACTGGATCGTATACGCAATGCTAAGCACTTTTCCCCCATGGATTCGCGTAGCAGCTACTAGCAAATTGCAGTGAACGAGCGCGACCACGAAAAAACGGCTTTTATTACTGCCGACAGCCAGCACGAGTTTAAAGTCTTGCCTTTCTGTCTATGATCAGCACCAGCTACTTTCCGAAAAATGATGGCTATGTTTCTCACGGGAATCAAACGAAAATCATGTCTGGTTTACCTTGACGGCGTCGTAGTTTTTGCAGACACGTTCTAACTACACATCGAGCGCCTTCAGGCACTTTTTCTGGCAATTATAACAGCGGGGCTTTCTCTCAAACCTGATAAATGCCATTTTGAATACGAATGACTGAAGTTTCTGGTCGCCCCGCCGCGGTGGTCTAGTGGCTAAGGTACTCGGCTGCTGGTCCGTAGGTCGCGGGATTGAATCCCAGCTTCAGCAGCTATATTTTCAGTAGAGGCGAAAATTCTGTGGCCCTATGTGCTCAAATTCGGGTGCACGTCAAAGAACCCCAGGTGGTCGAAATTTTTGGAGCCCTCCACTATGGCTTCTCTCATAATCTTATGGTCGTTTTGGGACATTAAATCCAAGATATAAATCAATCAATCAATGTTTCTTGTTCATGTTGTGAGCCATGTCGGCATTCGACTAGATCCGGAGAAAACTCGCGCCGTTGCCGCCTTTCCCGTGCCCACAAATAAGCGTGACCTACGCCAATTTCTGGGGCTCTGTGCGTACTTCGGGCGCTTTGTGAGAACCTTTATAAATATCACTGAACTCCTCAACAAGGTTACAAAATATAGTGTTTCGTTTGTTTGGGGTCCAGAACATGTTTGGGGTCCAGAACATTATTCATGATGTAGTGGGTATCCGACAAGTAGCAGCAGTAACTCAGAGAGTTTAGAAAAGGCTCTGAAAGACCGCTCTTCCAGTTTTCGCAGTGTCTGTGCTGCGAGTTCTGTGAAGGCCTGGTGTGAAGGCCTGGTGTGAAGGTCTTGTATTTCAAAGTTTTTTATTTACATTACATTATTTACATTTTTGATAATTTCTTGTTATTCTATAACAAACATTTCGCATGTTTCTGCTGTTTATTCTCTGTCTATTAACACTGTGTAATACCACGTGTGAATAGAAATATTCTGTTTACTAATACCAAAGGTTTAATTGATACATTATTAGGAACATTGTAAAAGTAACAATATTGTTAAGAGTTGGCATAATGAATCAGTATGCCATTTGTGGTTATTGAGAAAAAATTGTTCCTTTATCTCAGAATATACAAACTGTAGGGTCAGACACCCAGCTTTAGTGGTCTCGAAATGAGGTTGTTTGGTGTCTCAAGTGAAAGAAATTAACATCGATTATTAATTGAAACACTTACTCCGTACCAGGAATTGCAAGAGTGACCCTATTCGTCAAGCTTTCTCTGGCCTACCCAATCACAAGTCATCCAGGCAGTTCTAATGAAAAGAGTGCCATTGTTTACCCCCAAGTGTACGAAAATCGGCAGGAGAATTCGGAAAAAATCTTGGTCATTGACGGATACTCTCTTAATCTGAATAAAGCTTCAGTTCTTGCAGACACAGTCCTTCTGTTAGATGTAACAGCAAATGGCACTGCCGAGCAATACGTGAGTATAAAAAAGATCTTCAAGTTTTTTTAAAAATACTTTCGTGAAGTATTAGAATGATTGTCGAGTAGTCCATAGGACATCCCCCACAAAATTTTTGAAAAGATTTCTCTGTTCTAGCAATCAGCATGCGTAAATGTGGCCGGACCCATCAAAAACCCAGACAAATAATTGTGCCCATGCCTTATCATGTACCTGAACTTGATGCTGTATGATTGGGCCCTCTGTCAGCCTAACATGTTGAATGATATCCTAAGCCACAGTTGTAAATTCAGCTAAGAGTCCTATCCCTTCTGGTCAAGACGAAAATAGCAGATTAAAACAAAACGCTAACCATGATAAATTACAAAATTTAAAAACGACGTTGGGGCTTCCTATACTGGAGCCTTGTAGATTTGCTGGTATTAATTTTCGTGTAGATAGTCAAAAATTCCTAAGCATTTCCCCGAGGGTGAACATGGTTAAGTGCGAATGCACGGGGTGATGCTATAAGGGGTATTTATTAATTCGCACTAATATACTTATTAATCACACTATGGTGCCTTTATGGTGTAATGGTTCCTGGGAATCGCAATTTGATCACACGGGGAAGTTAACGTTAACTCACTGGCGAATGCCAACGGATTTTAACTTTAATCCCCCTCATAGCATCAATCACCCCGTGCATTCGCACTTAACCATGTTCACCCTCGGGGAAATGCTTGGGATTTTTATTACTGATGATGATGAATAAAGTGTAATTAATTAATTTAAGTGTTGTTTGTCATGAAGCACTTGTACACAGATACGTTATATACGAAGTATTATTCAGTTACACTTCACGACGCGTCCAGACGAGCAAAGTCCAGGGCTCGCACCCTCTCCCGAGCGGCACGTTCACTGGCTGGAACGGCTTCGGGAACGTCCACTCGCCGTTGACGATTGCGAGCGGCGTCTTGACGCAGGCCTTCATCGCCCTTCTCCGCCTGATGCTTGCGTTGTTGTTCCGCTTCTTGGGCCGCGTTCGCGGCTCGATGCTGACACCTCATCTCGGCCTTGCGAGCGCGCAGTTCACCATCCGCTGCACGCTTCGCCCGCTTGTCCTCGGTCTCGCGAGCGCGAAGTTCGGCATCTTCTGCACGCTTCGCCCGCTTGTCCTCGGCCTCTCGAGTGCGCAGTTCGGCATCCGCTGCACGCTTCGCCCGCTTGCACTCGGGCTCCCGAGCGCGCAGTTCGGCATCCGCTGCGCGCTTCGCCCGCTTACGTTCGGTCTCACGAGCCCTTCACAGTGCCGCCTTGTCTTCAACGTCGGCGAAACCACCGCGGTACCGTCACCTCCAACGACGGGTGCAGTGCTAGCATTCGGTTGTACTGCATTCGTTGTTGATGGTAGCGTTGCCTCCGGGACACCATCGCACGACCCGCTCTTGACGGGAGACTGAGAGAGAAGGCGGACGCGCGAGAGAGAGGGGTGCGCGCGCAGCGAAGAGAGCGGAGGAGCGAGCCAAGGAGGAGGGGGTATAAGGCGCGTTACTGACACCGATATCAGCGTCGCGTCCGTGGCTTATTCGGTAGAGCGTCGCGCTGCGGCCCGCCAAGTCCTCTTTATTTTAAAGATAGAGAGAAGACTGCGGACGCCGCCGACGGCGGTGGATGGTTTAGGGTCGCTTATAAAGTGTATTCACACCTAAAATTATTTCATAAATTTTGTGCATATTACTTAGGTTGCGTTCTTGTTTCAATCCACAATAGAATTTGAGCACTTTCAAATTTCTTGACCTGTAACTTAAGGATAGAGACCTATAGAAGGAGAAGATCACTCGGCCACTCGGCTATTTCCATAGTGCTTGTTGCTAGTCGGTGGAACAAGCCCGTCGTCCATGGGTCTGCCTTTGACCTCCCGTTCAAAGCAAGAGAGCCCACGCGTTTCAAAGTGCAAGCGCAGAAGCGGGGCTGGTCTGACCTTCTAGTGGCATCGACAGACGCTGCACTCAGACGGCTGTAAAAATAACAGTGTCTGCCCTTTCGTTCCTTCAACATAGTGGCCTTTACGCTGTGATGCGGACGCTCATTGGTGTGGTGTGCACGGGTCACCGAAGGAATGCTGACTTCTGTAAAATCTATAAAGGCGTATAGTGATAACGCTTCGCAATACGGCCAGTCTCATAAATGGACGGTTCAGTGTTGTGGTGGTTCAGGCACGCACTTGGAGATGTGGATCGAATTTGTCCTACTTTTCTTTATTAATTCCTATCCCTTTCATTCAAGTTACTCCATTTCTGTGTCGACCTGTTGATTGATTGATTGATTGATTGATTGATATGCAGGGTTTAACGTTTCAAAACCACCATATGATTATGAGAGACGCTGCAGCAAAGCGCTCCGGAAATTCAGACCACCTGGGGTTCTTTAACGTGCACCCAAATCTAGCACACAGGCCTACAGTGCCGATCTGTTGAGGCGTCATCCTCAAGATAGACAGTTACGGGCGGCACTTTTCTTTTCTTTTTCTTTTCTGATAATTTAGGGGAATTTCAGCTGTTGTTTCCTTTGCGGTGGTATGATATGTGCTCTTTGATCCAGCGCACTATCGTTTCACCGGATGAGTGGAAACCAAGATATACCATGTGTTAGTCATGCCAAAAGAATAGCGAAACCAGTTCCGATTCCTTATAATGCAGCTTTTCGCTGGAGCACGCACGTTGTAACCCCTAGGGAAGATTATATACGTTAACTAACCACTGAAGGTGGCGTAGCTAGCATTTATTACATCTGAAAAAAATGAACTCCCCTATTCTCAGACAAAACTCGAAGTGCGCAGGAACAGGAACTCACACAATTCGCTTTTTAGAGGGGATTTGGGGGAATATACGCTTTTTCGAATTCACAATGAGTCATTTTATGTTTAATTTTATATCTGCAAATTGATAACAAGAGTTGGACGGACACTCGTCCGGTCGAGGAAAGACATGAAGCCAAACTACATAATTTCTTAGCAAAAATAAAGTCAGCATGAAAGCAACATGTTTCGGCTCCCCCTCAGAAGCCCTGTTCAGAAATGAAATGGGATGAGCAGACAGTCTGAAATTGTATCTTTTAAAATGTGACGTAGACAACGTGCGCACACGAGGGGGATGTTACCATTATTCCGTATAATCATTCTGTGCGAAGACTAGTGACAGTTACGCTGTGAGAGAGGCAACATTCCGCAAAGACTAAGACAGTGTATGTAGAATGCAGTAAGAAAAATGGTTTAACCAAATGGGCGGGCAGAACCTGCTGAAGGAACTAGCTACGAAATCAACGGGGGTAATGCAAGGATTTCCACACAAGCACAAAATTAGGGTCGTTTCTGTTTCATTTCGAATGTCTTGACAATCCAAACGATGGCACGCACAATTAATCCCAAAAACCGCAGCGTTCTTCACATTTGCGCACGCTGTCTACGTCACATTCAACGTATACATAAACACACAGCTTGAGCGATGATTTTCGTTTGAGAAAACGGCTCGCGCGCGAAAGGGTAAACTTGTCCTCACCTGCAAATTGTACGCATTTCTACATTTCTCCTGTGCTCACTAGAGATCACACGTAACTCTAAGGCTTCTGAACAGTCGTTTATGTAGCGGCATTGTCGATCCTTTCATCAAAAACATGTTTTATTTTCTTTTTTGTAGAGCACACATACAATGACCAATAAGCTTTCCTAAGGCTTGGATGTCTTGCATGACGCACTTTTCGCGCGAAACAGTTTTTCACCAGCTGCAGTATCAGACGTGCAAAGCTTCACCGTACGTAAAAAGTACAAGGTGAAAGCGTGTAAAAGAGAGCCGTATGAATGCATGCTAATTATTTCAAAATGTACTGAGAAAATGTTCACAGAAGTTATGTGCAGGTTCAAGGTCCCCACTACGAGAGACACTTGTTCGAGGATAAGGAGAAACTAGCATCGCTCATCCTTAAGCCCCTAGGTGGAGGAAGCTACCACATCGTGAGTAAACAACATTGTTGAAGTAACTATAGAAGAATAAGGTTGGGGTGGAGCACATACGGCAAGCATTCTCTAATCAAGACTTGTTTTATATTACCGCTATCCCTCAAGAGGAAGGTTCAGCTTCAATTGAGGATGACGCAGCTAGAAAAATTATGGGTGTTAATTTAAACAGACAAGAAGGGGACAGAGTGGGTCAAGAACAAAGCAAGAATAGGGATATCTTAGTTCAAATCAAGAAGAATAAACATACATGGGCCAGGCTCGTAGCACGTAGGCAGGATAACCGGTGGTAATTAGGGTAACTGACTGGATTCCCAGAGAGGGCAAATGCACGAACGGGAGACAGAAAGTTAGGTGGACCGATGAGAATAAAAAGTTCGTAGGCATAACGTGGCACAAGACCGGTTTGATAGGCAGAGCATGAGAGGTCATTGCCTTGCAGTGCGCGTAGTCAGGCTGACGATTATGATAACTATTTTGAGTAAATAACATTCTCAAGTAAAAGCGTTATAACTCCTAATTGTATCAGTATAGCCAGGAAAAATAAAAAAATCTCCCGAAATCAACGCAAGTTTATATTGATATATGTGGAAACACACACCCACGCACAACAACCCTAGCCTATTTCTCTACCACCATCCCAAAACGAGCTTTTGGCTTTACCTCTGCACATTGACAGCCTGTTTATAAATGATTTAATTAAGGAACCGTTCCCATCTATTTGTGCGTAATACTACGGACGATGTTTGACGAGCATCATATTTAATTACAAGTCAACAAAAAGAGCTACTCCGAAAATAGACATGACCTGTTAATTCACGGAAATATTTCGATATTATAACCACTGTGCAATGGTGAAGATATCCATGGCATCCGTGATTCGTGTGTCCTATAGGTTGTGCCACAGAAACAGGTCAATTCAACTCCTAACCAGGGACTCAGTGGTAACCTAAAACTAAAAAAAAGACGACAGTTAGTCCATCAAAGCTCCTACTTACCACTGGCCCACTAAAATGAAGAAAGCAACAGCTGTAGCCCAAAATGTGCGACCACCAGTGGTACTGAGTAGAAACTACAGAAGGACCCATGACCCCCTCCATTCTGGTTCTCAGTGGGAACCACAAAACGACCCATGGGTCCGACCAGGGGACCTGCAATAGTTCGTTCCCCTCAAGAAGACGCCACGCTTCAGAAAGGAAAGCTCGATGCTATGCAGAATGGTCAGCGTCAACGTCAAGCCGATCAACAGTATACCCAGTCAGAGCTGCCTAGAACCAGAGGCGGCGAAGACGCGTGTACTTCGAAGATGCCAGCCGTGAACGTAAGTCTAAGGCTGCTCATACTGAAGCAAAAAGACAACAGTTGGCCCGACAAACGACTGCGAAGCAATGGTGGCACGCCAAATACCCGAAGATCCGAGTACGTACAACGAGAGAATAATAGAAAAACACGAAGGGCAACTGTGACCGCGAGAAGACCGCAATTCGATAAAAGGCCAACACCAACGGCCATCGTGTCCATGTCGTGTCTGTGACTACCTGTGGCGTAACTCGAGCTTCCGTGTGCTGAGAACCAACTTAGAAACAACTTATCACCACCGAGCTAAAGCCTAGCAACGATGCAATAGCAACGTATAAACAACCTGCCTCACCCAGCTAAAGCCTACAAGGAATCAAGAAACAACTAGATTAGTTTTTAAATTCTCCAGTTTCGCTTTTTCAAGGCTTCCGTGGCTTAGTAGAAGATTCCATTATATATATTTTTTAATCAGACAGGTATGGTGAACTACACTCACAGGATCGAACCTGGCGAGACTTGGGAACGGTCATCACAGGAAAGATTGGCGCACCGACTATCATTAATTGACGTCACACCTGGGACATATGACGTCGTGAATAACGTCGGTAAGCTGCAAGCTTTTCGTAGTCTCCCCTTGCCTCGTGTGCGTGCGCATGTGTGTGTGAGAGAGTGAGAACATTATTTAATGAATACAAGATTATTATTTGAATGCACAGTGCTGATATAGCCCCCTTCCCCTCCACATACCTTGAAGAAAAAAAGAAAGCTAATACGGCTCTAGTTGAACACCTAAGAAAGGGCGTAGCATTGTCATGCAGTGATTTGTGTTGGTAGAGTTTCCGCTGCTGCGTTTACGAAACCGTTAATGTTTGTGGGAAGCATGCATGGTTTTCCCGGCACGGAGAAGAACCTTGTTAGGGTGATTCACAAACTGGTAGGCAACACGACACAACTTTTAATGACATTTCTCGACTTTCTACTTGTTCCCTCAGTCGATGTACATGTCGTTTGCGGCGACTTCCGTCGGGTTATTTGCCCCCTTCAGTTGTAGCGACCAAGAGATGGTAAAGTGCAAGTAGGAGGAGCATTTGTGAAATGTTCGAGATGGTGCTGCATTGCCTTGCGTGGCGTAGGAGTCATTGATACATATGTGAGGTTTAACGTCCCAAAACCACCATACAATCATGAGAGACACCATAGTGGAGGGCTCCGGAAATTTCGACCTCCTGGTGTTTTTAGGAGCGAAGCTCCTTAAGGCGTGGGCTGTGCGTCCCCTGTATGTAGCCACCTCTCGTTCAGTTCTAAGTATTACGCTAGCCACCGCCCGATCTAAAGGGTACAGCCATATCCATCCGTCCATCCGTCCATCCGTCCGTCCGTCCGTCCATCCATCCATCCATTCATCCATCCGTCCAACCGTCCGTCCGTCCGTCCATCCATCCATCCGTCCATCCATCCATCCGTCCGTCCATCCGTCCGTCCATCCATCCGTCCGTCCGTTCGTCCGTCCGTCCGTCTATCCGTCCATCCATCCGTCCATCCATCCATCCATCCATCCATCCATTCATCCATCCATCCATCCATCCATCCATCTATCCGTCCGTCCGTCCGTCCATCCATCCGTCCATCCGTCCATTCGTCCGTCCGTCCATCCATCCGTCCATCATTCCGTCCGTCCATCCGTCCGTCCGTCCGTTCATCCATCCATAAGTCCATCCGTCCATCCATCCGTCCGTCCGTCCGTCCAAAAGATGCAAGATGTTATAAACTAGACGGCGGTACGTGTTTTTGATTATGAAAGATGCGAGGTGTTATAAAATAGGAATGATGCCACATATGGCGCGTGTCATCGTTCGATATAGTGCGGCGACGTACGCTAGGGGGAGCGTTGCAATAAAATGGAGTGGGCAAAATGTACGGAGGATTCATGGTTTACCAGGTTTACCTCCGGAGCTTCGCCCACTCATCATCATTCACTTCGTGGATATGGCGGCATTTTTTAACGTGCACCCAAATTTGAGCACACGGGCCTACAAAATTCCCGCCTCCATCGGAAATGCAGCCGCCACCGCCGGGGTTTGATCCCGTGACTTGCGGTTCAGCAGCCGAATACCCTAACCACTAGTTCACCACGGCGGGGCGTCAGTCAATGGAAAGCTTTGAATGATTCTGGAATTTCTTCCAGTCACGCTTGTTAATGAACCAGCAACGAAGCACAACAACCTTCGCCAAAAGTAGTGAAAATGTGGGGAAGGAGTTAGCAGTTAGACTGAGTGCACTTTTCTTTGAGGAATGTCAAAGTTTTCAAACCTGTGCTTCAAGCCCATACTACTCATCAAGACCATATTCTGGTAAGAAATTTGTTTTTGTAAAGATATGGCATATACCATTTAACAAGGCCATTTGTACGACAAGTTTGTTGTGACATCTTCCTTGCGGTTTCTTCGACACAAAATATCCCGACAATAACAGCGCCATTCATGCGCAAGATGAACATTTGTAGCGATACTTGTCCGCCTTGTATTTTTCAGATAACAGTTTTAAAAATGAACAACGCTACCAAAAAATCAGTAAGTCTTTACCTATATCTAGTAAGGAGTTCTACGCCAAAAACGCCCTTTGTGCTGCTTTCTTGTTTACAGAAAACCGAGCTCTCCCAAAATTTTATACGGTGGAGACGCACTTCATCACTGGTCTCAAGCACACCAGCTACTTCGGCAACGGAACTGAAGACCGAGTTGCCTATGCTATGCTCTTTATGCACGCGGTAAGAGAAGAGAGGAAAATTGACGGGGTGTTTTCTCAGTAGGCGAAGCTGGCGCATGTTTAACATAAACTAAAAGGCAGTGACATCTTTACACCGGTGCTACACAGGCAAACTAACCGACGTAAACATAGTTATACTCGTATAAGGGCTAAGTTTCCGGATGGCATTTTTTCGGATGAGTTGCAAAACGTACATATTTCGTACCACTTCACCTAATGATGCCGCAAACTAGAACTTACGAAGTCGACTATCTTAGAATATTATTTTAAAAATTAGGCATCTTCGCACTATGTTTAAAGAAGTACGAAACAAGGCAGCCTTATTTCTTTCCTCGCGCTCTCGTTTCTTTTTTTTTGCATTTTTTCAATCTTGGTATATATTTGAGGCGAATTAATACTTGCTCGAGATCTCAACGTGTTTATCTCTTTTCTTTTGTCCTCTTTCATATTTTATTTTTATTCACCCCTTTATTTTTCTCACTTTCTATTTATCACTGGCTTCTTTTCTCTTTTCTATTTTTCACGATAGCATGGAACCCAAAAGTGCATCGCACGTATTTTCATCAAAGTGGTCGTACTGCAAAGCAAGTTTACTTCTTTTTGGCGTAAGCGCGAGTAGGCGCTCAATATGATTATGATACCATTGCTATCAGTATTCTTCTCAGCTTTAGGCCAAGCTAGGTCCGCTGATGACAGCGTAAGACAGCATAAAAGAACTCGGCCTGCAGAACTGCCTCGCACTTGCAAAAAATTAAGTTTGTAGGAGTAGTCTGTGCTCGAGACTATAGCGGGATTTTCAATAACCACACTGTAGCGACAGTATTTGGGACTGTTTCTGTTGCTGCGACGTTCCCAACTCCCCCAGCAACAGCAGGTTCTTTTTTATCAAGCTCAGATGCTATGTGACATGATTCATGCCAATGTCGTCGCACCACTGCACGGAACTTCGCCAAGTAAATCTCCTGCATTGAGTGCTTTTCGTTTAATGCCTTGTATGAAATATTACGCTATTTTACGTGCTCATAGAATATACGTAGCGAACTGCTCATGCTAAGGCGTTGATAGTATTTAGTTGACGAATGATATTAAAGCGAATTAATTTGTTTATTCGTGCAAAATCGTTCCGATTCCACTTATTATGACAGGCAGACCTTAACGAGAA
This sequence comes from Rhipicephalus microplus, assembly GCF_043290135.1. NCBI lineage: Eukaryota > Metazoa > Arthropoda > Arachnida > Ixodida > Ixodidae > Rhipicephalus > Rhipicephalus microplus. The sequence goes on along the minus strand of NC_134702.1, from coordinate 95,838,314 downwards.
ATACAAATTTTCGTGTGAGTCAATTACAACACAGCTAAACTTAAAGCTAGTACGACGAGGTCACGTTCGGTAAGAGCGAAAAAGCACGAAAGGAAACCACAGGCGGCGACGCTATATTGAAGTATCCGCAAGAACTCCTTGTCACATCAAAGATTATTATGGCACCCACTAGTGGTTACAAAACTCATTAAAGTAAACCTTATATACGTAGTGTTTTGCGTGACTCACAGCCTTCACGCACTAAGTTTCAGAGTTTAGTTGAGCCAATATGAATTAAAGAACCCAAAAAAACTTCAAATTTGTGACTTCGCAGTGACCCTCAGGCATGAATGTATGGTGCTAAAATGAAAAATGAAATTGAAGCGTTCGTTTTCTATTTTCTATTTAGCGCACTACAGATTTCTGAAAGAGCAAGTTCTTAGCATAAACTAAGAAAATATTTTAACTTAGTCTTTATACGATGAATTAAAAAGATATATCTGTCTCTTATACTAGAGGAGCACCGGTATTTTAGGCATTGCCAATGATGGGCTGCTCAAGGAATGTTTTTGATGAAAAAATGCGCTGGGGGAACGCAAATTCCTATTTCTTTTCTATAGTAACAGACCTTGCCTCTAAGTATTTAACTGTCCGAAAGGCAGCGTCATGGTACCGTTAATGCATATCTTAGTAACTTCGCACATTTACAAATAAAATGTCTATTGGATAATAGGGGACATTTGGGAATCATTCTATTACCATGAAAAAAAGTTTTTATCTTTTCCCACTTCGGAACGATTATATACGTACGCCATTATGACATCCTAGGCCTAGATATGTTATCTCTTACTGATGAATCAGTACTGGATAACATAAAGTTTTTTTGTACTGAAAGCGCCTTTGGCTGTGATAGGACACCACACTGGTATTATTTCACATCTTTACATCTTTACTTAAATTACTTAATTTATCGCTATGAATTAACGCACAGATTTCTTCACTTTAACGTTCGCAGGTGAGCCTTCGTTTGCAACAGCTCGAACCACCCGCTCGCATAGGGTTAACAACTATCGAAGGATTGAAGGTACTGAGAAAGCCGTTGCAATTTCTTCGTACGTTGATGACGACAAGATTGTCTCGTTTTCAGGAAACACCACCATATATAAATCTACATCAAGATGGACGCGTTATGATATATCAAACGTTGGCTGCATTAGGGAAACATGCAAACAATAGTAAAGTACACAAGCTGGCCGATGTCGTCTATTTGGCAGTCAGGTAATTATGAAATACGTTTGCCGAACCATTTAGAGCACAGAGACGGTAACGTGGAGAAAAACCGATCTTTTTCAGAGTTCTTCATAAATTAGGCTTATTTGATAAACTGCATGCCATATGTTTTATTGAACTTTGTGCCGCTTTTGTGATCTTCATCATATAAGGTAAGAAGAAAATGCTATTACCGATTGATTGACGTGCTGCTCAGTCAAACGTCTCCTAGACTCGATTTCTGTATCGAAGGGGACATAATTAGACGAAGTGAGCAGGCTTCAAGAGTGTAGGATGAGGACAAGAGATATTGACAGTATTTACGAAAACTACTTCACCTAATAGCTCATATTGAATGATGAGCGTGCTTATTATTACTACTGTGATTTATGTAAAGCCTCTTGCTTGCAATGAACGATCACCGAATAATGCATTGCAGTCCGAATTCGCACGTATATAAGGAGAGAAAGGTAATAAACTTTAGTTGTGCTTCTTCTAGGGCTTCTGGCGCCTTCGATTCCGGAGAGTCGCGGTCCACCTACTAGTGTGGAGCATGGCTTGGTATTCATATAGCACCTGGTTTGTAGAATAGAAAACATTGTGGAGACCCATTGATACTGATTGATGCGTTACTACTTGTAAGCAGTAACTGTAAGAAAGGGCAATCAGGTCAATTAAATACATCGAGCATGACCATGTTTTTAGTTGGGTGTTGCCATAATAGCTGTTATATATAAAAAGCATTTAACGCTCATAAAAGACATTTTATTTGTTATGTTATGAGGCAGAAAATTGATTGCTGTGATCATGTGTTGCATACTATGCTTATCGTTTTGCTTAGTGCCGGTCTGGTTAAAATTAAAAACGGGACGAACCAAGGCAGTACTTTAGGTAAGTAGCAACTGTACAACACACTTCTTTTCTATGTATTTTCCAGAACTGGTTACTCTTATAAAATTGAGAATCGAACTTTTTTTGAAATCATCATAGGAGTATCATGTCTCCGTTGGATCTGGGATTCTGCTTTGTAATACGTTTGTATTTAAAAAAACAAAAATAAACACCACCACTTGTAAAACTATCATTTTCGCGTTTTGCAGAGTGGAACAAGCCTGTCGAATTAAGCATTAGGTTGCCAACTTTTATGAGCTATAGAAGCGCAATTAAGGCAAAGCCCACTGCCTCCACCCTCGCCTCTCATTTGATGCGTTTATAACCTTGCGACTACGCGATTTCCTTCTAAAGTAAATGAATGTTTTCCGCCACCGTATCGCATTCCTCAATATTAGGTAATTCACATGTGAAGTTGGACGTCCCAAAAGTCATTCCTCAATAGGCCCTTTGCTGAGAGCCAGCACTAAGTTCAAAAAAAAAAGAACCGTGTGTACGTACCAACAAGCCCGCGTTGCTAGCATATTGAAATTGAACTCTTTTAGTTACACGTAAAAATGACCCATATTATTTTTTGTGTTTATTTTAAGTCACCTCGTAACTATTTGTTCCCAGGGATGGCAAATATGGCCAGAGCCTGCATGTTTGGCAAAGTTGCCATAGGATTCGACCGTCCTGCCACATTCTCCGGTGTGCAGACAACGGCTCACGAAATCGCTCATCTGTAAGTGCTTTAACGTTTTAAACGCAACTCATCATACGTACAGTCTTAGTCGGATCCTGACTAGACTACACGCCCGCAGGCAGGAAATCAAGTCAAATTATGGCCGCTTCTACGCGGCTCCGTAGCCGTGTCCCTGAGAAAGCGCTCAGATTTGAAGTGACCTTCAGAATAGCCGGGACAAGAATTAACCGGGATTTTAAGTCAAATTTTTCGTGGCAAGATACGGGCGAGGAGGGGAAGGCGGCGTTTTGTTTTTCTTTTCTTTTTTTTCTCTTTTTTCCGCTTGCGCCCGTCGTTGAACGGGTCTGCGTAAGCTGATGCCGGCTCCAGGTGCCAGGCTGGCGTGACAGAGGCGGTGGCTCTCTCCTTTTCTTTTTCTTTCTTGCGCCCGCTCTTACCGGCTATAGGCAGTAGGGGCGCACCGCCCATATGCCGTTCGTGATCCGGCACCTGACTGAGAATGTACTGTGTTTTCTGAGTCGAAACATAACAGAGGTAGTAGCCCACCAGAAACACGCGTACTAATTGGAGAGTAAATTAACAGTCCTAACCTCAGAAATGTACTATCATTGCTTACTTGCGCTTTGAACGTAGTAGTTGAATTTTGCAGGCTAACAAAAAACAACGCCATGTGAAGCACTACGCAGCGCGCAATGAAAAGGCAAATGGTAGGCGTAACAATAAGCAATCTAAAGAGAGTTAAACGGATAAAAAAGAAACGGGTGTTGGTCATATTCTAGTTGACTTTCAGAAAGAAGTGGAGCTGGGCCGGACATGTAAGGGGTAAGATTTACACCCGGAAGCCATTCAAAACAAGAAAGTGGGTACCACCGGAAGGAAAAAATGGCAAGAATGGTAGCAAGTTAAATTAGGTAAAAGAAAATTGAGCATTTCACAGGGATTAATAGAATAAGCTGGCGCAACACATGGCCATATCTTAGAAGAGGTCTTCGCCTTGCACTGGGCATAAACACAGCCTGAGAAGGATGACATCCACGATGACGGTGACGGCTGTAGGCGTGCTTACATATACAAAATAATATTGGGAACTCATAGAGAATTCACACTGTCCTTCGTATGTACATTGTTATTTAGTACACACAAGTTTTCATGAGACCCATTAGAATAAGAAGCACGCAAATACATGCATAAAATACCGAATAAATGAAATAAGTGCATGTCCTTCGATGTGACTGCCTCGCGTCAGATGTGAAAGCATTGTGGGCTGGGATGTTGACGATCGAATAGCAGAGTCAAACAGAACATATAGGTCCTGGATAGTTCGTCCGGCTGTGGTCATATAGGTTAGGCTGACCATAAGCTCAACAGTACATTTACATCTTCATGCTGATGCATTATCTGACAGTTAAATTTAAATTGTAAATTATCCCATAAAGCCGATTCCATTTCTCCGAACTTTTATGGCCCTACCTGGCACTCGCGCAACTTAACATCATTTATCTCATTTACTGATATTTATTAACCATAATTTTGAGCTCTGAGCTGCTGTGTTGTGTACAGAGAAATCCACGTAAAATAAAGTATAGCGTAGTCCTGTTCATTAAATTACTTGTGTCTTTCGACATTCAACCGTCTAGAGAACGCAAATAGATTCAAAACAGTTTCCTTCAACTTCAGTTATAAATCCTGTTCTTATTTTAATGTTTACTTTTGTTTGCCTTGTTTGTATGCGCCAGTGCCAAGACAAAAGTCATAGGCATGTTTAAAGGGACTGTCTACCGTCCTTCATTACTTTCCTGTTTTGTGTGGCAATAAAAAGCGTTAGATGTGTCTAACCTTGCAGCCGTTTCTCTGGAAAGTGCATAGAAATTTTTACAACAAAATTTTTCTGTCCGCGTTATGTCTCCTACAATCAGTGGGATTAATGCCTACAACACTGGTCGGTGCTTGTAAAAGACGATAACTGAAACTGCAAGTGGTTTTTACAGGCTTCATGAAGTTTGGTTATTAATAAAGCAAATACCTTAGTGGTCATTTGAGGCATACACAACATTTTTTGAAGTTCTTATAAGCGGCGGCGGACGCCATGGTCGCGTTTCTCCGCTGTTTGCAGGCAGGCATGCAGGCAAGAGAGAGAGAATAAAACATTTATTTGTGACCGAAGAAGGATTGTCGGTCAGTGGGATCCTTAGTCCGGGATCCCATTGGCACAGGCCGCTGTCCTCGCTCGTCTCACGAGGGCCTGTTTGGTCTTCGGATCGGAGCTGGACCGAGCTGCCTCCCACCCTATAGTGTGGTGTTGTGCTTTAGGTTGTAGACGTGGATTGTGTGGGCATTCTCATACCATGTGGTACAGGGTGGCTGTTTTAGTGACGCAGAGCCTGCACTCTGGCGGGTATGTGTCGGGATCTATCTTGGACAGTATGTATGGATCGGGGTAAGCGAAAACACCGCTGGCGGCGCCGCTGGGTGCCTATTTGAACGCGTGAGAAAAAAACACACACCAAAAATTGGCTTCTGCTGCGATCTAAAGGTGCCTCAAGTACACAAAAACAACTTCAAGAAAACGTGTCTGTTTTTAGGCAAAATAAGTCTACCTGCGACGATTTCTTGTTCTACCAGTAGCCTTTCAAGATTGACCACATTCGCTGTTGGGTGACGCTCATGGTCACTTTTTATCGACTTTCAAAATCAAGTTGAAATTGCAATTCATTTTTTCTCGCATGAAAACATGCTCGTTGCCACCGATTAGACGAACGATCTTTTTATTTGCGCCAAAATCAGAAAAAAGTTTACGAGTGGTAGACAGTCCCTTTAAGAAATGACGCAATGAGCGGCACCAAATATTTTTATTTTTCTGATTATAATTGCCATCATCATCGTGATAATTGCTGCAGCTGCCACGCAGATTCGCCTTTTCCTTTCTGTTTGAATTTTGCAAACAATAAATGGAATTATTTTTATGGCTTAACATTACGTGACACCACTTGCTAACAATGACTTAGCTTACAGATTTATGTTGGATCTTGTGATTTGCGGAACATCACAAGATGCATAAAAACTAAAGATCATGCTTACGAATTCTATACATAACAAAAGTTGAAATCTGATTTGTTGTAGTACCCAATGAAGTACGTATCGCGGAGCTACAGCCGTTTCTTTTGATGGCATATACATGTATATGAAAATACCCAGCCATTCGATAGAGCATTGCCTACAGTATTTGCCCCCTACTTTTTTTTTGAAGACGATTGCTAACGGCAATGGTGCCATATTCTACAGGCTGAATGCCGATCACGATGGATACAGAACAGCGAAGGATTGCTCGGGCAAGGATGGTTATATAATGAGCAGCCCCCGAAAACATGGGAAGAACAGTTGTGCGTTTTCGAGCTGCAGTAAGAAGGACATCGCCTCCTTTTTAACGTGAGTTTTCTGACTAAGGCCATCAAACTTATTTACTCTAGTCTGGATATCGCGCAAAAGACAGGGCACTGACGGTTAAGTGTTGTACTCAAGAGCGAGTTAATTAAGGAACCGGAAACAAAGTAAACCATGCTTATCACCGCATTAGAAAATCATTACTGAGTTTACATACTTTAACCTTCTTTATAGTACAGCGACATGAAGAGACAACAAAGAATGACGACTGAATATCAGCCCATCCAAGCACGGGCAAGTCGCGTTCTTCATGCCTTCTTCCTCAGAAGCAGGGTTTCAAAAATCTACGCATCTCTACGAAGTGAATGATGACGATTGGGCGAAGCTAACTCCTAAGGTTCATAATGTCTACGTTGAAGTTGTTCGACTAATATATGTTGTCACGCGCTAAGAGCTCGAAAGAACGTATAAAGGAACGCGACTGTCAAAAATCTCAGAGACAAAGAAGGACGTCTCCACTGGCACGGGTTGCTCGTCTTCATCTTCCTCGTTCACCGGCACAGAACTGACCCACTGTTCACTGGCACAGAACACCAGTTGGCATTACTCCTCTTCCCAAGAGAGCATCGACCCGATGCTCAAATAAAAGTGCGCACAGCAGTAAGTTGAAGTAGGTAACATAAAAATATTAAAAACGTTAGTGTACGAGAGAAAATAAGTCCTGGGCCCGGCAATCGGAAATAAACGGCACTCACTGTTCACATGAAGAGTTCACTGGCACAAGAAGAAGATTCGCATCACCGCGTAAAGTATGGTTTTAGGTGGACTACGTGTACAGTCTCTGGGCGTGGTAACCTGCGCTGGGATGATGGTGAGCGTCCGTCTAGAACCACTTCGTAGTTCACGTCGTTCAGACGTCTGAGTACTTTGTAAGGTCCAAAGTACTTCCTCAAGAGTTTCTCACTGAGACCTCGCCGCCTAATGGGTGCCCAAACCCAAACTTGATCACCAGGTTCATAATTAACTTCTCGATGGTGGATGTTGTACCGCCGTGCATCTGCGCACTGTTGAGTTCGGATGTGCACACGGGCCAGTTGACGTGCTTCCTCAGCGCGCTGAATGTACTCATTGGTGTCGGGGGCTAATCGGTCGAGCTTGTCGATGTCCTCATATGGAATTATGGCGTCCAGCATAGTTCTAACATCTCGACCATAAACCAGTCGGAATGGCGTGAAGGTTGTAGTTTCCTGCGTTGCAGTGTTATACGCAAATGTTACGTACGGCAGGATGTCGTCCCACGTTTTGTGCTGCACATCCACGTACATAGAGATCATGTCGGCTAGCGTTTTGTTTAGCCTTTCTGTTAAACCATTACTCTGAGAGTGATACGCAGTGGTCTTTCGATGGGTTGTGTAACTCAACCTGAAGATATCATCCAAGAGTTTCGCTGTGAATGATGTCCCTCGATCAGCGATAACATATGCCGGGGTGCCATGCCGTAGCACAATTTGATGCATAAAAAAACTGGTAATTTCAGATGCGGACCCTCGTGGCAACGCCTTCCTCTCAGCGTAACGCGTCAAATAATCGGTTGCGACAATAAATTATTTGTTGCAAGAAGAAGACAAAGGAAACGGGCCTAGGAGGTCCTTCCCCACTTGTTCAAACAGTGTACGTGGTGGATCGATCGGTTGTAGATGACCTGCATGCTTTAAATGTGGTGTCTTGCGACGCTGGCATTCACGGCACCCCTTTACGTAGCGTTTGACACAGGCAGACATTTTAGGCCAGTAGTAGAGTTTTCGCGCCCGATCCATAGTTCTCGAGTAGCCCAGATGGCCAGATGTGGGCTCGTCGTGTCAAGCTAATAAGACGTCATCGCGGAGGGCTTTAGGCACGAGTAAAAGATGAGATCTGTCACCAGGACCAGCGTTCCTTTGTATAAGACGCCGTTTCGAAGGCAAAGTGATGGCAACGTTCGCGACATTGGACGAGGAATGGGCGCGGTGCCACCTTCTAAATGATCTATAATCATTCTTAGATCGGCGTCATTTCGCTGATGAGACATCAGATCCGGTCCGCTGACAGTTGCCATGAAGGCGCCGTCCTCTTCTGCGCTAGTACTGGTGGATTGAAGAGGTGCTCGTGATAGCGTGTCGGCGTCTTCGTGCTTTTTGCCTGACTTGCACACGTTGGTGACATCAAATTCCTGTAGGCGCAGACTACATCGTGCTAATCGTCCTGAAGGGTCTCGTAGATTGGTCAACCAGCACAAAGGATGATGGTCAGTACCCACTTTAAATGGTCTTCCATAGAGATATGGCCTAAACTTTGTAATTGCCCAAATGACCGCAAGACATTCTTTTTCTGATGTGGAATAGTTAGATTCCGCGCGAGACAGTGTGCGACTTGCATTGGCTATTACCCGTTCAATGCCATCTTGTCTTTGTACCAAAATAGCTCCAAGACCAATATTGCTGGCATCAGTGCGTACTTCAGTGTCAGCATCTTCATCGAAGTGGCCGAGCGCGGGAGGGGAAGAGAGCGGGTGCTGTAGTTCCGCAAAGGCAGTCTGCTGGTCGTCAGCCCAGACAAATGGTGTGTCATCACGCGTGAGGCGCAATAATGGCTCTGCAATGTTAGAGACATTTTCAATAAAACGCCGGTAATACGCGCACAGACCCAGAAACCGTCGAAGACTTTTCTTGTCAGTTGGAGGTGGAAAAGCGGTCATAGCAGTAGTTTTGTCAGGATCAGGCCGAACACCAACGGCGCTCACGACATGACCAAGAAACTTCAATTATTCGTAGCCGAAAGGACATTTCTCAGGCTTGAGTGTGCGATCGGCGAATCTAATGGCTTCGAGCACATTCCGAAGGCGACGAAGATGCTCGTCAAACGTTTCTGAAAGCACAACGACATCATCGAGGTAGACGAGACAGCTTTTCCACTTGAGGTCTGCCAGGACGGTGTCCATCATTCACTGGAATGTGGCTGGAGCGTTACAGAGGCCGAAAGGGAGCACTTTGAATTCATAAAGTCCATCCGGCGTTACAAAAACGATCTTTTTCCGGTCACGTTCATCGTCCTCTATTTGCCAATAACCGTTTTTCAAGTCGACGGACGAAAAATACTTCCCGCGTCGCAGCTTGTCCAGAGAATCATCGACTCTCGGCAATGGGTACACGTCTTTCTTTGTGACATTGTTCAACTTTCTGAAGTCAACACAAAAGCGAAGCGTGCCATCTTTCTTTTGCACAAAAATGACTGGTGATGACCAAGGGCTGCTTGAAGGCTGTATCACGCCATCCTCAATCATTTCCTTAACCTGCGTTCGAATCGCATGACGTTCGTTGGCGAACCACGATAAGGCTGCTGCCGTATGGGACGCGCGTCGTCGTAGGTAATAATACGGTGTTTCGTTATCGGTGTTTGACGTATCTTCGAAGAACACGCAAAGCATGTGCGGAACTCCAGCAACAGCTCGCTCAAACGGTGCTTGTTCGCTTCAGAAAGTGTTGGATTGATGTCGACGCTGCGGAAAGGCATTTCACAGTGCCGATGGCCTCGGAAGAAAAACACTCGGTGACATTGGCGACTGGGTCGGCGTAGGCGATGACAGTTCCAGGGAAAAGGTGTTGGTGCTCGTAGCTGAAGTTTGGGACAAAAACGTTGCAGTGATCATCACGAAGGTCAACAAGGCTTCTCGCTACGCAGACACCCTGAGACAGCAAAAGCAAGTGATTGCTTTCTACGACTGCTTCACCGTGCATCACTCTGTACCACGCCACCTGAACCACAACAGTTGCATTGGGTGGTAACGTGACTGCGTCGTCGACGACGCGAAGAGACACTCGGGAGTGGCTGGGGTCGGCGTAAGCTGTTGTGGCGTTTGTGGTCGCGAAAGTGACTAGACGTCGTCGAATGTCAATTATAGCACCATGCTCCTTGAGAAAATTCATGCCAATGATCAGGTCTCGAGAGCACTGTTGGAGAACGCTAAAACTGGCAACAAACGTACAACCATGGACTCGCGATCTGGCCGTGCACATACCGAGTGGCGTGACGATATGCCCGCCAGCTGTAAGAATTGCCATTCGGTTCCAAGGTGTCGTTACATTCTTGAGAAGGGCGGCCAGCTTTTCGCTAATTATGGAATACTCCGCACCAGTGTCCACTAAAGCGCTGACTTCGCGACCATCTAGCAGAACAGGAATATCTAAGGAAACTCTTCCGCAATTAGCCAGTGGTGTCGTTGTCGATGTATCGTCGGTATCCTCAGTCCGCGTCGATAGGGGGCTTTGAGCATGACCAGTCTGAGCGGCCTTGCCCCTGAAGGTCGCTGAGGCTAGTTTTCCCGACGCGGGCTAGGTGACCGGCCCTGCGCCACGCCTGCATAGGTGCGATGATTCGGCGGGATTCACCGTGGTGATGGAGAGCGTGAGTGGTGCCGAGATGTCAATCCGCGCTGCTGAGCAACGTAGTCAGCGATTTCCGGAGGCCGCTGGCCAAACCTAGAAGGTGGGGAGTTGGCCGAAAAACTATGAAGTCCCAGCTGTCGATAAGTGCACTGTCGGTAGATGTGCCCAGGTTCACCACAGTGATAGCAAAAGGGACGTCGATCGGGGGCCCGCCACACGTCTGATTTTCGCGGAATCTGTCGGTGTTCACTGAGGTACGGGCCCGCTTGGACTGCCTGAAGCATGACTGGGGCTGTGGTATAAGGCGGAGTGAAATGTGGCGCAGGTTGGAGCAGAGTTTGGTCTTCCGAAAGCATGGCAGGGGCCGCGGTGGGAAGCGGAGCCAAAGGTGGTGCTGGCTGGAGCAGAGTTTGCGCATACGACATGCGAGGGAAGTCATTTAGGGGCCGCGGCTCTGTCTGACAAGACGGTTCTCGTAGTGCCTGCTGAACTTCATCTCGGACGATGCCGGACAAAGTACTGACAGTGGGCGCTGACGGTACAGATAACTTCTGCAGTTCTTCCCGAATTACAGAGCGTATGAGCTCTCGGAAGAAGTCGATGTGGGCCCCAAAACCACCCATGTAGTCTTTAGCAGAAGCAAAGTTCACTTGTCGCTCGTACGTCTGGGTCCGTTGCCGAAGCATGCTTTCAATCAGGACGGCTTCAGCAAGAAACTCTGACGTAGCCTTGGGGGGGGGGGGCTGCGTACAAGACCACCGAACAACTGCTCCTTTACTCCACGCATCAGGTATCGCACCTTCTTCTCTTCTGACATGTGAAGGTCGGCTCGTCGAAAAAGACGCGTCATGTCCTCAACATACATTGCTACGCCTTAATTTGGCATTTGCATACGGCACTAGAGTTCACGTTCAGCTCGCTCTCAGTGACTGGGACTTGCATACGTTTCGAGAAGCCGGCGTTTGAAGTCCGCACTTGACGTGAACACACCTGCCCGGTTTTCGTACCAAACACGTGCCTGTCATTCAAACTGAAGTAGACATGTCGGAGCTTGTCTGCGTCATCCCACATGTCATGAGCGGCAACAAAGTCATAGTGGACTAGCCAATCTTCAACATCCTCATGGACAGCACCATGAAAGGGATTCGGCGTTCGTGGTTTGGACAGTGTATATTGCAATGGCGTTGCGCCTTCCATACCAGCTGGGTTGGAGCCGCTTGGGACGGCACTGCCTGGAATAGTTGGGGCCGTCATCTCCTCTGAAAGAAGTCCGAACTCAGGGTCCAGTCCAGGGATCCTGCGGCTAGCACGGTGAACAGGCGCAACCACCGGTATGGGGCTGGAGCTTCTTGTACTAGGAGGGGTTCGGTGCATAGGGTACCCAGCAACTCCACCAGTTGTCACGCGCTAAGAGTTCGAAAGAACGTATAAAGGGGCGCGACTGTGAAAAATCTCGGAGACAAAGAAGGACGTCTCCGCTGGCACGGGTTGCTTGTCTTCGTCTTTCTCGTTCACCGGCACAGAAGTGACCCACTGTTCACTGGCACAGAACACCAGGTGGAAATATACTCTTAAGGAAGGACGCACGCGAGCACGGATGTATGAATGGACAGGTAGACGAATGAACGGATGGACGGACAGAAGGACGGACGGATGGACACTAGGACCGATGGACAGATGAACAGACCAACGAATGAAAGCATGCACGCACGGTCAAATGAACGGTGCAGATGACAATGTATCGTACTGTTATATAATTGACCTATGAACACATATGGTGGACTTGGAACGTTGAATTCGAACAACTGAATGAATAAATAAACTGTATTCAAAGTCCGGCAGTTTTCACCGGGTGAGGTGGGGGAAGAGGGGATTAATGCCTGTCCCTTCCAACTCTCTGTCGAATATGGTTGTGGTGCTTCAGATGACAGCTCGAGGTCCTTGGACCCGGGCGGCGTCTTCAGCCTAAATAATAAAAACTTATTTACAAGAATGCCTTAGTTTTTAAGTGTGAATACACTTTATAAGCGACCCCAAACCATCCACCGCCGTCGGCGGCGTCCGCAGTCTTCTCTCTATCTTTAAAAGAAAGAGGACTTGGCGGGCCATAGCGCGACGCTCTATCGAATAAGCCACGGACGCGACGCTGATATCGGTGTCAGTAACGCGCCTTATACCCCCTCCCCCTTCGCTCGCTCCTCCGCTCTCCTCACTCGCTGCAGCTGCGCGCGCACCCCTCTCTCTCGCGCGCCCGCCTTCTCTCTCAGTCTCCCGTCGAGAGCGGGTCGTGCGATGGATGTCCCGGAGGCAACGCTACCATCAACAACGAATGCAGTACAACCGAATGCCAGCACTGCACCCGTCGTTGGAGGTGACGGTACCGCGGTGGTTTCGCCGACGTTGGAAGACAAGCCGGCGCTGCGAAGGGCACGTGAGACCGAACGTAATCGGGCGAAGCGTGCAGCGGATGCCGAACTGCGTGCTCGCGAGGCCGAGTGCAAGCGGGCGAACCGTGCAGCGGATGCCGAACTGCGCGCTCGCGAGGCCGAGGACAAGCGGGCGAAGCGTGCAGCGGATCGTGAACTGCGCGCTCGGGAGGCCGAGATGAGGCGTCAGCATCGAGCCGCGAACGCGGTCCAAGAAGCGGAACGACAACGCAAGCATCAGGAGGAGAAGGGCGATGAAGGCCGGCGTCAAGACGCCGCTCGCAATCGTCAACGGCGAGTGGACGTTCCCGAAGCCGTTCCAGCCAGTGAACGTGCCGCGCGGGAGAGGGTGCGAGCCCTGGACTTGGCTCGTCCGGACGCGTCGTGAAGTGTAAATAAATAATACTTCGTATATAATGTATCTGTGTACAAATGCTTCATGACAAACAACACTTGAATTCATTTATTACACTTTAATCATCATCATCAGTAATAAAACTCCCAAGCATTTCCCCGAGGGTGAACATGGTAAAGTGCGAATGCACGGGGTGATGCTATGAAGGGGAGCAAAGTTAAAATCTGTTGGCATTCGCCAGTGAGTTAACGTAAACTCCCCCGTGTGATCAAATTGCGATTCCCAGGAACCATTACACCATAAAGGCACCATAGTGGGAATAATAAATATAAAAGTGCGAATTAATAAATACCACTCATAGCATCACCCCGTGCATTCGCACTTAACCATGTTCACCCTCGGGGAAATGCTTGGGAATTTTCGTTGTGCAGATGTTCGCGTTCAGTTTAAATTTTGTGGAGCGTGGCGAACGCGTACGACAAAAAGCTCGATTTTGAAGAGCTTTACCTGAAATTTGTCTGTTGAGACCCTGCCTATGTCGTCTGTTCTCCTGCCTTTGTGTCCTCAAGCCCAGCATATTGTTAGCGAAAGGAATCATGAGTGAACCTGCTATATTTCCTTTGCGCAAATATACACGTATTAAATACAGGGAAGCTTAAGCGTCACGTTCTTTATCCTAAAGAATACATTTGTTAACAATTCACTTTCATAATAATTCACTATGCCAGTCTGTTTATTTTGACAAACACAATGAAATTCATCTTAAGTAGTAGATTCTCGACATAGGAGCACGTTGTTTTTTTAAATCAGATTTCAGCTAGCTTTATAGCCTGCATTTCCGATGAAGGCGGAAATGTTGTAGGCCCGTGTGCTCAGATTTGGGTGCACGTTAAAGAACCCCAGGTGGTCTAAATTTCCGGAGCCCTCGACTACGGCGTCTCTCATGATCATATAGTGGTTTTGGGACGTTAAACCCCACATATCAATCAAAGCTAGCTTTATAGCACAGAAGATGGCACATCAGCTAAAGGTCATTACTTTAGGTTTACCATCAGACCACAAGTTACAGCTTCTACACTAATATTGGAAAGATAGCAGTAAGTGCGAATGTTGATTACATAGTTGTGCAGTATTATACTTATTGATTCACGATCAAAACGTCGCTTAGAGGGACGCCCAGCGGATAGAGAGGACCGGCGGGCGAGCGCACGTTAGAAGACGCTTCCTGCGTCCGCGTTGCGAGGAGAGAGAGGGGTGGATGTCGGAGAGAAGAGAGAGAGGGGACGCACAGTGAAGCACTGGCGCCGCCGGATCGAGCTCGCTCATGAAATGCTTCGCATCTAAAAATCTGTGAATCTTTCAAATTGAATGATGATGAGTGGGCGATGATAGGTCCTAGATCCATAACGTTAACCGACAAACAGATGCACGGACTAAGGTCCCTGATGTAAACATTCAAAGATGTTTTCATTGTTTGTCGTGCAGTTCTCCCATATCGATTTCGATTTTGTGTAGCGCGACAAACGCCGTCAATGCTATGAGCTTAATAGCTTCGCCACTGGTAAACTGAAGCACATACGCGCATTTGTTTTCTATCTGGCGTGTTGGACTAGTGAACGTTGAAACAGAAAGCTTGTCGGGAAAGACAACCGGTTTTCTTGAATTATGCCACATGTTTTACGTAAAATTTCATTCATATAACAAAACCGTGACAACTATTTGTGTCATTGCGATAAGTACTGTACTCGTTAGTATTTGTTGCATTGTGAGCCTGAGGTGTAGTTTGGTCCACACAAGTATTGTCGTGACGAAGTTAAGTTTTATTGCGAATGAAAATACGAAAAAATTCAGCGTTAACTTTTGCCATTTGCGATATTTCCCATTGCCTTCTATAGCAGGATATATACGGACTGTCCATTTTAATTTCCCCAGCGTAGGGTAGCAAACTGCGCATGTGCCTGGTTAACCTCCCTGCTTCCTCTCTTGTTCTTGTCCTTTTCCTCCTCCTCACTGTTTTGCAGGTGGCCACACTCAAGATGCCTATTTGAAAAGAATGCATGCCACGTCAGTTTACTCCCAAACAAGGCAGCGAATCTCCCAGGGGACGTAATGAATGGACCAACGTACTGTAAGGAGTACTACAGGGAGCCCGAGTACTCAAACTCTACTTACATAAAGGTACGGTACCTTTCACGCAACAAGATATTTTGTACGGTTTACGCACATCGGACGATTGGATGGACGATATTGTAACCAGCGCGTGTTAGGATTGTTGTAGTTTAAAAAAAAGTTGGCAGCATATCCACGGAGTGAATGATGGAGAGTGGGGCGAAGAATTCATCCGTCCATTCGTTCTTGCTTCCGCCCGTCCATGCGTCCATCTGTTTGACCGTCCATGCATCCATCCGCCCATCCGTGCGTGCGTCCGTCCCTGCGTTCGTCCATGCATCCGCCCCTGCGTACGTTCATGCGTCCATCCATGCATCTCCTTGTGTGTCCGTTCGTCCATCTATTCAACACTTCAAATACCACCATGATGATTTGATTGATTTGTGGGGTTTAACGTCCCAAAACCACCATATGATTATGAGAGACGCCGTAGTGCAGGGCTCCGGAAATTCGGACCACCTGGGGTTCTTTAACGTGCACCCAAATCTGAGTACACGGGCCTACAACATTTCCGCCTCCATCGGAAATGCAGCCGCCACAGCCGGGATTTGATCCCGCGACCTGCGGGTCAGCAGCCGAGTACCTTAGCCACTAGACCACCGTGGCGGGGCCCAAATACCACCATCTCGCATCTTTTCACCATATATTCCCCAGATAAAAGCAACGCCAACCAGTGGGCATTCCAAGAACTAAACGAGAGGTAGCACACGCACACTTTCTTACGGCATGCCCTTCGGGTCAACTTCCCACCTTTAACCACCTCGAGTTCACGGTATATACTAGTTCACTGTATTTATAGCACTGCGGCCCAACAAATTTTGTCCCCTCACCACATTCCGCGTCTAGAGGTCAATCTGCATGTGTGGCAGTTCCTTTTGCTGACACAAAGTGTTGGAGTATCTTGTAAGAAAAGAAAAACTCAAGAAAAAGAGACAAATCGACACACTTGCAAGCCCTGAAAAAATTACTTTTCTATTCATTTGCACTGACCCGACATTAGTAGCGGCACGTGCGCTTTTTCTGTGGCACACGCCCGCAAGCATTCGCAAAAAATTTCCGCATTGAAAGGTGAAGTACCACACAAGCGTGCATAAGCTATGGGTCATCCAGACAGTCCACGATGCGGAGAGGTCTGGCTTAGCCTGCCCGTCCCAACGTGTGAGAAGCCCACTGGGCGCTAGTCGCGTTTCTCAGGACTACAAATAAAAGTTGCTCCATCCATCGATCTCACGCATGAAGCAGTGGGTGGGTAATTCTGTATGCTGTCCTACGTGGCTTTGAGCAATGTGTTAAGAGGTGGCTAGTAGTGTTTTTTTAAGTATTGTACTTCTGAGTACAATGTGGGCTTACCAGGAACGCCAACTAAACACACTGGTGTAGGGCAACTTATCGTCAGATTTTGCGTCAGTACTCATATTAGAGAACACAACTCATTATTATTATAACTAAGTGTAGTTTAAAGTGTAAAGATGAGAATATCAACCTTAGCGTTTAACGTATTGCTTTGGAATGAAGAAAAGCTTCAATATAGCTTGTTCAGTCATAGGAATTCAAATGTAATGTTTATTAAACAGCTAAAAAAGCGGAGCCAAAATCAAAACCGTTAGAACCGCCTGTATCTTAGGGGTACACTTGTGTATTATTTAGTGCTACTACGATTGACGCCGCGCCATCATTGCCCCTACACTTTCTTCCAAAAACTGCTTCAGGGTCTAACGGGGTTCTGTGGTAGAATAGATTGCGGCTACGCAGACCACATGGGTAGAATTCCTTCTGGAATCTCGATCTTTATTTCTTGTATCTATCAGGCCAACGCTGCCGATGTCTGTTTAAGAGCGAAGCGGGAATTGGCCATGAGATTAAAAGAAAAAGAAAAAAACAGCGAAGCTCTTTTTCTAAGTTGTCAAAGTTTTTCAAACCAGGTTAATACGGCTGTCTGAAATACAAGCTCAAAAGCCTAATACTTGTAGTTTAAATTTATTCTATTGAGTATAATTGCCATTTTACTTCCATCTTTTTGAATTTTACTCACATATCATGCCTAAAATAACAATCTCGACATCGCATTCTTGGCCAGTCTCCCAAAGTGGGTACGTGCAATTTATTCCAGAAAAGAAACGAACAAGACAAACTGTTTTAACCATCGGTTTTATCTCGGCGTAAAATATTCCGTTCCAAAATTATCATGCACTTGAAACTGCAGCTTTTCTCTTTGTCCTGTTCGTCGTCTGAGAACTAGTGCGCCGATTTTGCTGGCGTGCGGCAAGGCAATAGCAGAAAGCGAAGGAGAAATTAGGGAGCGAAGAGGAGTACACGAAAAGAAAGAGGGAAACAAACAAGGAGACTGGAAGAAGAGAACATACAAAAAACAACTTTTGCGAAAAGGAGTTCGTCACGAGTCAGCGACGTTCGATCCAGCGTGCCACCGATCATAAGGCGAATGTCCCAATTAATTGGCTATCCGGGCAAGTCGACAAAAACTTATGTAGTGGAGCATACGCACCAACGCGTATGCGCCTTCGGAAAATAATAAAAATCCCTGTGCTCTGCTTACGCGAGAGCCTGTGCGGCCTTTGCCAGAGTTGGCGTACGGCCATTTTTTGTTGCAACCTCGTTGTGACTTTTCTGCTCGAATAAGCATCATCACATTTGGTGCAGGCTGCTGAGATCCCCAAGCAGACCTGGAGATCTGCTCTCGCAAGTTGGCCGATAGACCACCGTGAAACATGACTGATGCAGTCGCCAACCAGTCCATCCCAGCCCAGCACGCACCATTGGCTGCCCCGCCTACCTGCCCCGGCGCTACCCGCCAACGGGACTCACCAATCTTCAGCGGCAGTGGTGAGCAAGACGTCGAAGACTGGCTCTCCTTGTACGAACGCGTAAGTGCCAGCAACGAGAGGGACGACGACTCTAAGCTCGCCTACGTTATCTTTTACTTGGCAGACGTAGCTAAGCTTTGGTATACCAACAGCAAAACTGTCATCGCCAACTGGTTCTCCTTTAGGACGCTCTTGACTGAAGCGTTCGGCCGACCAGAGTTTCACAAGCTCCGCGCTGACCAGCGTCTATGCCACTAAGCCCAGCAGCCTGGCGAGACGTTTACTAGTTACATTGAGGATGTGCTCGACCTCTGCAGGCATGTTAGCCCATCTATACCTGAAAAAGGGAAAATGCTGCAAATTCTCAAGGGCATCAAGGATGGCGCATTCCAGATGTTGCTAGCGAAAAGCCCGACCTTGGTGGCAATCCTCGTAAGCCTGTGCCAAAGCTTCAATGAATTACGCCGTCAGCGTTCCATTGCCCGGCAGAGTGTCCAACCACAAGATTCGATCTCGGCCGTCGCACTCGCAAATGCCAACGTTCGCCAAGAAAGTCTGTCCAACCAGATCAAAAACTTCACCAGAGAGGAAGTCGCCCGACAGCTTCTCTGCTGTCGCATAGCAACGCGCCCACCGCAAGCCTGCCTTCGACACTTCAGCAGGCAATACGCACTAAAAATTGCGATGTCCTCCCTACAGTGCCGGCCCCTTACCCATGCACTTCAGTAGGACCTGATCTCTCAACTGTTGGCTACGCACTACCTGCGCCACCTTCACCTCTCAGCTACGCAGCTGTGGTCGCACGGCCCTCACAGCATCTAGTCTCCTTATCGGCTCCACCTCCTCCGGCCTCAACTCCGGTATACAGGCCCCCACCTCGCTTTTTCCGTCCATCTAATGAGTGGCGCACCCAGGACAACTGTCCAATCTGCTTCGCGTGTGGCATCGCTGGCCACGTTGCACGCTTCTACCACCGCCGTCCCACAGCTGCGTACGCCTTCTTTGGAACTCCTACCTACGCGTCGCAGCAGGCCACCACGTCTGCATATGAACACAGGCACTCCGACTCGGATCGTCGCCCATCAACAGTTCGTTTCCCATCCCCTCATCGCCGATCGCCATCGCCTATGCGTCGTCGACCACCTCATGAGGAGGGAAACTAATCAGTACGGTTCCGGGGGCAAGAGCTGCAACTTCTGCGCAATTATACAGGCCTCCATTTTCGCCGCAAAATGTTGTTGATGTCGATGTTGAGGGAGTCGCCAAACTAGCGTTAATTGATACTGGGGCCGCCGTTTCTGTGATGAACGCAAAATTTTGTCAGAAACTGAAAAAGTCACCACATTTCTTTGTGGCACATTGCTGTTCATGGCTAGCGCGCAACGCATTCATCCCTCGGCTGTGTGTACGGCGTGCGTCGTCATCCAAGACGTTTTCTACATTGTAAAAATTTTTGTTCTACCATCTTGCTCATGACCTCATCCTGGGTTGGTATTTCTTATCACGTCAAGAAGCTACCATCGATTTTTCCGGTGGAAAAGTGTACCGTGTGCCAATATGTGAATTTCCATCGCCCAACCGTTCTCCTCTGGTCTGCAAACTCATCGCCGACGACGACATCTTTCCTCCGGAAGCTTCAGTCCCTATTGGGCTTTCATGTGTAGCGCAACCTGACCCCACGGCGGTGTTAACGTCATCTCCGGTTTTTACTAAATGCAAGGGCATCATTCTCCCATTTGCCATTCTTACAATTGCGTCTAGTTTAACCGTAATGCTGGTTACCAACCACTGCAACTACCCCGTTGGCTTACTCCGCAGTAAAACCTTGGGATCTGTACAACCTGTCGACCATATCGATGATAATATTCTTCCCGACGAAACCCCATTTAACATTGCCGCAATCACTGATGCGTCTCTGCCATCAAGTTCGTTAGCCTTTGACAATGTTATGGACGCACACATTCCCCCCTCGCATCGTCACCAACTTGTTGCTCTTCTTTCGACTTTCAAGAACCTGCTTTGGGCCGCACCACGACTGTAAATCATACTATTGACACCGGCTCACATTCGCCTCTGCGACAGCGTCCGTACCACGTTTCCGCTGAAGAGCACCACGTCATTATGGAGCAAGTAGACGACATACTTAAACATTGAGTCCTACAGCCTTCCCAAAGCGCTTGGTCATCACCTGTGGTTGTGGTAAAAAAAAAGATGGTACCGTTTGATTTTACGTGAACTATCGCCGCTTAAACAAAATTACGAAGAAAGATGTCTACCCGCTACCATGAATAGACGATGCTCTTGTCTGTTTATAAGGCGCCGAGTACTTTACATCATTACATCATTGGATCTGCGTTCTGGGTATTGGCAGGGGTCAATGGCTGGATGTGTTCACCCTAAAACAGCCATTGTAACGCCGGATGGCCTATATGAGTTACAAGTCATGCCATTTGGGCTCTGCAACGCGCCTGCGACATTTCAGCGCATGATCGATGCCATATTGCGCGCCCACAAGTGGAAAACTTGCTTGTGTTACCTAGATGACATCGTAGTCTTTTCAGCTGATTTCCCGACACATCTTGGTCGTCTCCACGAGATTCTGACGTGTCTTACTCCTGCAGGCCTACAACTTGACACTAAGAAGTGCCACTTCGCTGCACGGAAATTAACCATCTTGGGACACGTCATCACAAGAGACGGTGTTCCGGATCCCGATAAGCTTCGAGCTGTCGCGGACTTCCCAATGCCCACATCACTGAAAGCCCTAAGAAGTTTCATTGGTCTCTGCTCTTACTTTCGTCGCTTCGTGCGCAACTTCACGTCCATCATCGCACCTCTGACAAGTCTGCTTTCCAGCAGCAAAGGTATATCTGCATGGTCACCTGCATGCGACGACGCATTTCTGCAGCTGCGCAGCCTGCTGACCACACCACCTATTCTTCGCCACTACGACCCCACTACT
Organism: Rhipicephalus microplus; assembly: GCF_043290135.1. Lineage (NCBI taxonomy): Eukaryota > Metazoa > Arthropoda > Arachnida > Ixodida > Ixodidae > Rhipicephalus > Rhipicephalus microplus. Next base: position 95,816,954 of record NC_134702.1, on the reverse strand, counting down.
GCCGCAGAAATTCACAGCGATGCAAGTGGCGTTGGTCTTGGTGCAGTTTTGGCACAACGAAAAGGCACCAAACCAAATACGTAGTCGCTTATGCGAGTCGCGCTCTCAAGAAGGCTGAATTGAATTACTCCGTGACAGAGAAGCAGTGTTTGGCCATAATCTGGGCGCTGACGAAGTTCCGCCCATACATTTATGGCCGTTCTTTCGACGTGATCACAGACCACCACGCTCTATGTTGGCTGTCCACCTTGAAAGGCCCATCCGGACGCCTTGGGCGTTGGGCACTTCGATTGCCGGAATACGACATCTGTGTCGTATATTGTTCCGGATGCAAGAATGCGGATGCTGATGCACTCTCGCGATTGCCATTAACACCGCATGTGGCTTCTCTGTCACCCCATTTTACCACCTTGTCACCACTCGACACCACTGACATGCTTTTGGAGCAGCGTAAAGACCCATGCCTTGCCTTGTTAGTCGACTACCTTACCGATCCGTCTGCTGTCCCTTTCACAAGAGCGCTACGCCGGCAAGCAGCCCCCTTTTCCTTACGAGACAACATTATGTACCGCCGCAACTACATGTCTGGTGGTCGGAAGCGGCTCCTTGTTGTCCCAACTCATATGCGCTTTGACATCTGCATGAATTTCTATGCAGAGCCCCAAAATGCTCACGCAGGTGTCATGAAAACCTACGAAAGGCTGCGCCAACGATATTACTGGCGAGGAATGTATCGCCATGTGCAGAAATACGTTCAGTCTTGCACCACTTGCCAACAGAACAAGACACCTGCACGGCACCTTACTGGCAAGTTACAGCCACTCTTGTGCCCGGCTCGCCCATTCGACCGCGTGGGTATTGACCTCTATTGCCCCCTCCCTTATAGTGGCTCTGGAAACAGGTGGATTATTGTCGGCGTCGATCATCTGACACGCTACACTGAGACTGCAGCTCTATACCGGCAGCGACCACCCACGGAGTTGCACTCTTCATTCTCCGCAGCTTCATTCTACGCCATGGTGCTCCGCAGGAATTACTCAGTGATAGGGGTCGTGTGTTCCTGTCGGAGGTCATTCAAGGTATCTTCGCTGAATGCAACATCATCCACCGGAAACCTACCGCATACCATCCACAGAGAAATGGTCTCACTGAGCGCTTCAACCGCACAATTGGTGACATGCTGAAGATGTACACCTCCTCCGACCACACTAACTGGGACGCTGTATTACCTTTTGTTACCTTCGCTTATAACACCGCGACGCAAGCGACTACCGGTTTTTTCCCGTCTTTCAGTTGTACGGCCGCAAACCTTCCCACCCACTCGAAACTATACTCCCTTACCGCCCTGATGCGTCGGAGTGCTCTGCTTTCGGAAGTCGCCAGATACGCTGAAGACTTCCATCAGTTGGCTCGGTCTCTGACAAGTGAGGCTCAAGGTCTACAAAAGACTCGACATGGCGACGTTCACCACATAGCTCCTACGTTTTGTGCTGTTTCCCTTGTGTGGCTTTGGGTGCCCCCGCACGTTCCTGGCCTGTCTTCTAAACTTATGGCCCGGTAACATGGTCCTTACCGTGTCATTGACGCCACCTCCCCGGTGGATTACATCATCGAGCCACTAATCCAATCACTAGATTTGCGCCGTGAAGGACATGAGACCGTACACGTCGACCGTGCCTACTCCCTGAGTTGCCAGGATGGCTACCATTCACCCCGGGAGTATTGTAGTGGAGCATACGCACCAATGCGTGTGCGCCTTCGGAAGATAACGAAAAGCCCCGTGCTCTGCTTGCGCGAGAGCCTGTGCTGCCTTTGCCAGACTTTCCATATAGCCAATTTTTGTTGCAACTTCGTTGCGACTTTTCTGCTTAAATAAACATCATCACACATATCATAGTCTTTTATAGCATTGTTACGCAAATCATTGATTGATTTACACGTGGGCTTTTAGGTATGAAAACCACCGTATGATTATAAGAAATGTCGTAGGGGTGAGCTCCAAAATTTTCGAACACATGTGGTTTTTTAACGTGCACCCAAATCTTAGCCCCTAGGCCTACAGCATTTTCAGCTTTATTGAAAATTCAGCCACCGCAGCAGGGATCCGATAACGCGACCAGCGGGTGAGCAGCCGAGTACCTTAGCCACTAGACCAACGCGGCGAGCATTTTTTGTAATGCAAAGCGGCCGTAAAAAAGAGGTGAGGGTGATGGTGAATGGCGTGGGGGGAGAAGAAAAACTAGGAGGAGAGAGTAAAGCAGTGTGTATAAAAAATGCTGAAGGACAACAACAAAGACAAATAAAACGGGAAAACAAAGAATCACATGAGGAAAAAGTAATGGAGAGATAAAAAAATAAGAAGCGAAAAAAAGGTGGAAAGAGTAAGAGAGATAGATCAAAGAGGAAATATAGAGAAATTAAGAGAAAGAAATATGACATAAAACAGAAGGAAAGAAAAAAGGCATGAAAAGTAAACAGAAGCAAGGACGAAAGGAAGCAAAAAGGGAGTAGGCCGAAAGATTAACCAATACCTTCTGGCTGGTTACCCTACACCGGAAAAAAGACGCATGACGACGTACTCTTGTCGTTGTAATAGATTTGCGTCTGTGTGTTAAAAGCGGGACACGCTGCGAAAATAACTACCGAAGAAAGCGCCAGACCTCATGGCTACGCTACATGTGAGAAGTTTGATTGATCTTTTACAGCGAAGATGTTATTTCTTTGCCTGGTTAATCTTGTGGCACGTTTACCTGTCTGTCTACGGACCCGGACAAAATAAGCTGCGTGACTACCTCGGAGCGATCAGGGGTGTCCCATAATAAAGGCGTCATGTGTCATCGAGGCTTCATGTATCCCCAAAATTTGGGAGTCTTTATAATGTTATAGTGATGTCAGATGCTGACACGTCAATACAATACCTTGAAGGATGACATCGTTTATTGGAATCAGAGATCAGACAAAGTTGGACCGAAGTCGAAGGGTCTGCAACATCACGTGGGGTGCAGATAGCTTCACTGAAGTGGTCCCCCTTTTACACTATCAGTTTAGTGTGGGCGACTGCTGCGTTGAAGCAATGAATATGGGTCTCGACTTCTGTGCCGAAGGTAGTGGGTTCAATCCCTGCTGCAGCGGTGGTCGTATTTTTATGGAGGCAAAATGGTGAAGGCTCATGTACTGTGCATGTCATTGGATGTTAAATACCAGACGGTCAAAGTTCTCAAAGCCCTTCTCTATGGCATCTCTCATAATCATACTCTACTTGTGGGACGTAGAACTCCAGATATCATTGGCACTGCGGTGGTGAGGTCATGCGTGGAAAATATAGCTGGCCGCCCATTCTGAGCACGCCCAACGAGCAGCGCACCTGGGGAGAAGTCTGAAGAGAGAAGATTCGATCGTATGCCCGTCAGCTTCACTGGGCCCCTGACTTGAAAGAATGGAGAAAAAGTCTAACTTTCCCTTTTTGCAGCTTCATTCGGACATCAAGAAGTGCGTGTTCCGCTGTTTGGTGGAAGAAAAGAAAAAGCCTGGGCAGCTGCAGAACCGCACATCATTTGCATTAGATGGCACACCCTGCTCTGAGGCTCAGCATCCAAAGGTGAGAACTATTATTATACTACAGAGAATCACGCGAAACAGCATATCGGCTTTAACGTCTGTGCTGTAAACTTCCCCAAAATGTACATAAAATGACTTCTGGTGCTTGGTGCAATCTCACCTGTTCGAGACGTCATGTTGTTTTTAGATAGCTCAGTAATAGTTGTCTCTTCAATAATACCTCCTTAAAAAATGACCTGTTCTGGTTGAAAGCAAGCGAGAACTAGCCTTTGTAAATTTTGTAATTTTTTTAATGTAGACACCAAGAACGTGTGAAATGCGCCTGAGGCATTTGACAAGGTAGGGAAACCGATTCTGAACAGTTTTTGAAAAAGCCTTTAGAGACTATAACGTGCGTTTAACGTTAAAAAATATATCGGTGCAGAAGTTCGTAATAACCCCACTCGGAATCTAATATCTCGCTTTGTAGTTGGAGTGTCATATGTCTTCAAAAAATCACCGCATCTTCAGGAAGTGAACGATGATGTGTGGGCGACATAGTGGAATCATTCACCGGAAGGAAATCACCCGTGACATTGCCTCTGACGCATGTAAATGAGTGAAAAAGCACTATACAGTTACACCACGTTCATTGGTCACAAATGGCGTGTCGTGTAGTGAATTTCATTTTGCCTTCATTATTACTGCTGTGTGGTCCTTGAAATGTACAGCCGATGGTTTTTTTATCAAATCCAGCCGGAAGCTAGCAAATACGAGGTATATGCACGTTCCCCTGGTTGTTGTTGGTTGTCCGGAGTAATACGAAATGCATCACAGAGCGTACCGATGTGTCATATACCGCAAAAGCCACCTGGCGTTACAGTGTAGTAGCTGGTTCTCGCGCTCTCGTCTTCGAGTCCACTTGGCACTTTTGTCATTTTGTCGCCGCTTTCCGCGCCGTATATGTTCGTATTTACCTATTGCCAGAAGAGAATGTTCCTTGGTCGGGAACGTGCTCATACGCGCCTTTGCACTACACTGTCCTCTTGTGTACTCCGTGTCATCGTAATCGGGTATCTCTCATGTGCTAAGGCGATTGTTCTCCATCGTCGTCAGCAAAATCGCCATCGTAAGCGCCGGATGGTGTACAAGCCTAGCCCCTAAAATGATTTCCTTCAATATGTTTGTGATTCACTTTTAACTCAAAAGTTTTGAAGTCCCACTACACAGCCAGAGCATGAATGTTACTGTCACGTTGTCGGACGTTTTCATCCAGGGGTGTGCTGTCTGTAAAAATGACGTGCGTGCTAAACTCAGGCATGCGCAGGCTGGCCTTAGTGTGCCGCAGTGTGACTCGATGGTCACGCCCTACCCTCTACCCAAGTGCGCTCGTGATTACACAGAAGGCGCCTTCACAATTCACCTGAATGGGGCCGAAAGCCGATAAACCGACCGGAAATCGGCTCGCTTCGGCACCTCCATGGGAGGCAAGAAACCTATGCAGTGAAGTCAATGCGAAAAAATCTGTCACGGACCGTTTTATCTATCATGGAATAGTGGAATGCCGTAATTTGAATGCACTTTAACATAAAACTACGTAATGTAAACATCCGACCGCCAATTCAAATAGCTGCCCAGAAGCCGGCAGTGATTCTCATCGGCGGAATCATAAACTACTCATGCTGCACTACGAAATCCTCAGCGTTACGATGACGCGATCCCGCAATAGTCTGATTTTTCTGATTTTATTAGGATTGCCAATAAGACTAGAATTAGTGGAAGGTGCTACAGCGGCGAGTCGCGATCCCATATCATGACTCACTATTGCACTGCTGCGCGGATTTGCTACCACCACTGCTGGTTTCTCCGATTCTGAAGGTTTCTGTTAGTGCATCTCTTGAAACAACGGCTCGAAAAAAGTTATTCCTTGTTTTGAAGGCATGATTTCGATTCGGCATGCAACTAAAAAGGCTCAGAAAACAGGTAAACCAGATTGAACTTTACGGGTCGTGAAGGTGGCAGCAGCGGCTTATAAGAGCTTAAATATTAAGAAGGTTTCGACGCGCGTGTGCGAGCGTTTTGTTCCTCTCTGGCGTTCTCACTCCTGAAGTGTGAATGTGTTTTGCAAGTGAGCCGCCTGTTGGAAGAAAATAAGAAAAGTGCTCAAGATTATGCCGTGCGCTAACATAAGGAAAAGCTTCTTACGCCCTTGTCATGACACCTCCTTTCCCTGTGTGGCTTACAGAGCGTTCGCTCAGAAAAAAAAGGGAGAAAGCGCATCGAGCATGCGACGAATCGTTGCGATTTCATTCATACCAGATGGATCGTAAAACTTTTAGCCGTAGTCAATTCATAACAGAATAAACTGCTTAATGAAGCCATTCCTTAATTGTTTGACTAAAGCCGTGGCTGATCCCTCTAACATAGGAATTGGTATAACACGAATAGATTCATATGTGGGGTTCAACGTCCCAAAAAAATAATATGCGTGGTTATGAGAGACGCCGTAGTGGAGGGCTCCGGACATTTCGACCACCTGGGGTTCTTTACCGTGCCGTCAAATGTGAGTACATGGACCTACAACATTTCCGCCTCCATCGCAAAATGCAGCCGCCGCCGCCGGGATTCGATCCCGCGACCTGCGGATCAGCAGCAGAGTACTTTAGCCACTAGACCACCGTGGTGGGGTGGTATACCACGAAGGAGAAGTGTGTCTTTACAGCGGCAGCTAAGCGTTTATTGTGCACTGTTTCGCCACAATGGCGAAGGAATGTATGCCTAAGCACGCGAACAACGACCGATAACTTGAAACTTGCAGCGTGCTCTACAAGCAGAAAGGACGCACATGGTCGAGCGTGAGACGAGCGTGAGGTCCTTGAATGTGATAGCAGCAACTTGGAAAGGAACGCTGCGAACGGCTGCTGAGATCGAAAGGTGCAGCGCGCTGCTCACGCACAAATGCCACACGAAAATCACGCAGGATGACAGTGAACTAACAACGTTTACAGCTTGACAGCTAACATGCTGTTTAAAAAAACGACTCAAGAAACGTAATCACAGGTGCAGATGAGTGAAAACTAACAAGGTTTCCAGATGTTACTTCGCAGCGCACGAAAAGCGCGCTCTTTTTACAACGCAGCCTGTGCAGCGAGCGAAGTGACCGCAGTGGGCCTGGCAACTACAACGCAATCATTCCGGTGATAGTCGAAAATGCACGATTCTCCTCCCCCAACGCATAGGCGTGCGCGTGTAAGCATTTACCCCCCTCCCCTTCCTGGGGCAAAGTACGCGTTGTAGATGAGCGCGCGTCGGCGCATTGCCACGAAGTGGGCACGAAGTGCGCTCATTGCGCCATCTCGCTGGTAATACTAACAAAGCCTGATTTTTCTCCCGAAATGTGTACCGAAAAATAGTAAAATAGAAAACAAACGTGAAATGTTGCATTTGACGGTGGCAAATCTAACGCCATAGGAGAGTATAGCAGAAAAGAATAAATGGTCTATGAAGTACCCCAAAATTGGTACTGCTAGCGGGAATGGTAGATATAAATACCTTGCCGTTTGAACGTCGAAGGAGCTGCTCCTTCATGGCTCTTTATTGTCCATGAAGGAGCACCTGCTTCAACAATCAAACGGCAAAAATAAAGGGCACCTTCATGGCTCAGTAGCTAACGCCGCGTGATATGGAGGGAGAGGCCACAAGTTTGACTACGCTTGGCGGAGTATTATTTTGGATTATTTTTTCTTGCGTTTTCATAAATATAGTTTGGTATACATACACGATGAATGACGGCGGTAACAAGCGCCAACGTGGGCGGCAGAAAGCTTTTCGACCCCCTGAGAATTTCGACCCTCTGAGGTACGTTAACGTGCACCCAATTCTGAGCACATGGGCCTGCAGCATTTTTGCCTCCATCGAAAATGCAGCCGCCACAGCCAGGATTTGATCCCGCGACCTGCGGGTCAGCATCCCAGTACCATGGCCACTTCGCTACCACGGCGGGGCAAGACAAATATTATCCTGCTGTAATAAGTTAGCAGTCTTAACACTGTAAAGAACCCTAACGATCAGCCTAATTGCCTTATTCTGGAAGCCAAGTATAATTTTAAATTTTCTTTTTGATGTTCAGCCAAAAACAGGGAGGGAGTAGGAGTAGAAGGAAAGAAGGATACACTTTCTACAAGTGACTAAGAAGTTGCCGTGATGAAGCTGGCAACTTTATATGGTGGTCACAGCTAGTGGAACAAGCTTCCTGTCGAAATAAAACACAGCAAACACTTTCCTAATAACGAGAAGAAGTGTCAAGACCTGTAATAATATTTTAAATTCGATTCAAATACACTGACAGCTATCTTTTTGAAAGCAAATAAATGGTTAAAATTTCTATTTTGTTCTTGCATATGTGCAAACTGACTGGCACGGACCTAAAGAAGAGTCATGCTATGGATCCAGATGTTTTTGATGGATTTTTCGCTCACAGGGTTTATTTGAAGAATAATGTTACACTCAAAAAAAATCCATTAAATACTGTACAATCGAAAGCGTGCATGGTAAAATGTAAGCTCGTGTTTCGGCAAAAATTTATTCCAAAATTTAGAGAAGAATCCCATGGCCCGATTGATCTTGTTTACAATATGCATTGCGTAGTCGAGCTTTCTCATGCAGCAGTCATAAAGAAGGAGAAACAAGAGGGCTTAAGGAAGGGAGGAACAGTGCGCGTGTAAGGGAGAACAAGACGCGCAAGGATATGTAATACATACACGTATATTATTTTTGTCTCAAGCAACAGACGCGTCTAGAAACAGATCCTTCCTTCCAAAATGTCTGTCGGGCAACCGCTAAAGGAGCCAAATATAGGTGAAGAACCATCATACTGTACGTATCTTCTATGATATTCGTTTCCGAGCAGCTGAAGGTAAGACCCAGCAATCCTCACCCAAGAAGCTGAGTGCGAACATAATGCGAGTCAAGTTGGAGCTGTTACTAACAACTGTTGAAGTTTTGCGTCCCCAAACCAGGACATCATCCACAGGAGATCTAAATCTAGGTACACGGGCGTTGAGAATTTTCCTCTATCGAAATGCGGCCGCCGTAGCCGGCACTTCGGCTCGTGCGCAACCACGGTGGGCGAAGGTTAGAGCAGTTGTCACCCAAGAAGTTTCTCCCACACTGTTTTCGAGCCGTAGCAAGACAAAATTATTCTTAGTTGCATTCCCATGTCATGTACCGTAAGCGCCTGATATGAAGCCGACTTCTCTAATTGATTCATTCATTTGCGTAGTTACCCCTGCAAACTAAATTTACGCTGCAAATAGCTACATATATTCAGAGGCGTAGACTAAGACAGCACTACCCTCACAAAAATTTTTCTAGAAAATTGTTCCTGCATTTGCCTTATCCATGTGCAGTTAAATGCGTAAATATTGACGAAAAGCCGGCAGACATAGTATAGAACGTCATAGAATGTGTGAGACACAGCTTAGCTTGTAAAAGCGTGTAAAAAGATCAGCCATATTTATTCCAATGCTTCACTTTCACTTCAATCTGATACAGAAAATGCTCAAAACTTACTCACATATGCTTTTGTCGTATCAAAGCGCAAAAGTGTGTGACGTTGTCTGGATCTTTTCTTTCCCAGATATGCCGCAACATGGTCTGCGTCAAACCCTAATCAAATAATTTGACATTGCTGGAAGCGCAAACCTACAACTGGCAATGATACAAGTACACTGGACGGGCATATAAGATGGCTTACACCTGGCACTTCATTACGGCGATGTCAACTCACAGTTTAGAATAAAGGTGCTTCGTCCACAAACGAATGTCTTTGAAGCTGGCTATAGTTTCTCACACAGGAAATTTCGGTGAAGCACTTGCTACAGTTGCAACATTGTCTCACATCACGTTTTCATGAGATGACGTCGTCGAATGACATCATAATGAAGTTAGAGATCAGCAATATCTGGTCACACGACAATGTTTGGTGGTACAGGGAGCCCACTGCCTCTTTTGCAGTTCACTATGTCATGGCACCCCCGAATGAGCAACTCTTTGAGGTCAGCATGCGTGCTTTCTTATATGAGGGAGAGCAGGCTGAAGGGCGACGTGATTGTCACCTGGCGAGTGCCGCAGGTAGTGGAACCACACTCGAGCCCATTCCGATGGTGTACGTGAGGTGAGCACCGTATAAGCCCGCGCATATCCACCGCATAAGTCAGGGAGGAGAAGAAGAGAGCGTGTGACGTGGTGGATGTGATGTGAGCATACCAGGTGTTTGCGGTCATCTGGAGGGTTCCAAGTTAGGACATAACTTATTGTCCACTGTCTCAAATGAAACTCTGAGTGGAACCTATTCCTTTACTTTTTAACATACCCTAGCTAGTCGTGTGCTTCTGTCAGGCGACTTAAGTGTTTCCCGCTCGTGCGAAGCCACATAGAAAAAAGAGCGTTCTTGCGATCTCAACTTTAGCGCGCCGCGACGAGCTTGATGTGGCGGGTTTTTGAGATACAATTGCTGTTTAGTTTCACTAATTGTTTGGCATAACTTTATCCCTGTCATATGTTACGTTAAATTCCTTTATCTACTTTATTAGTTTTTTATACTTGTGCCTAACTTTTTGCACAACTCGCCTCGTAGATTAAGAAGGTGGCTGGAGAGAAGACAAATAGTTTTATTCCCAGCCATGTTAGAATAAACATTTCTTTGTGTCATGTACCATGCCGGTAAAACACGTCATCTGAATAGGCCTCTAGCACAATATAATCATTAATTTGCACGGGATTATCGTACGAGTATGAATCAAAACTTGTCGATGCAATTTATTATATAAAACTAATAACGTAATTTCTCCATCCAAGTTATAGTTCAAACATAGAAGGTAAAGACCGTGCACTGACCCGACGTTTCGCGACTTATTCAGTTCCTTTTTCAGGGGTGACTGCTAAGACGGCTCTGAAGCTCGCGGTTTTTCTTCGTGGTGTCGCCTTCTCTGTCGTCCTTCTTTCCACCGTTGTTGCTGCGGTGTTTTCTCAACGGGTTCTGTTGGTTTTCAACTGGTTTTTTTTCAACTGGTGCACAATACACGCACAGACCGTGCATGTATACACCGGGTAATGTTTCACTTGAGCTGTTAGCATTTACAGGACTTGTTTGCATGTGCCAGGGCTCTGAAAACTGTCTTTTTGTGTGACTACCCTCCTTGTCGATTACCCGGGCGTCATCAAAATTGATGCAGTGGTCCATCTTTTCGCGGTGTTCAGTGAAAGCGTTTCGTGCGGCGTTGAGGTTACGACAACGTCGTTTCGATGTGCAGGTCAAGTCACAGCAGACAAAACTCTGACCACCACGGCATAGTCAATGCCGCCCAACTGAATTAAGTTTGGTACATCGTCCACCCAAGTTGAAGTATGACTGTGCTTAAAGTAACATTATAGGATCACTAAAAAGAGACCTACCACCTAAGAGATAGGTTTAGGCAACACAGCTTTAAAGGGCCCGTAAACAGCCTCTAAAAAGACCGTTATCGAGCCCGTTATTCCCTCCTTGCGCTTCCCGTCTTTACGGCACAATACGTGAAGCCAGCAGTTTACTCACTTGACGTCAGGATAAAACAAGCTCTCAATTGGTTGGTATGCGAGAGATATATGTTGTGAATTGCCTCCTACCCTGCTTTGCCATGCAGTCGCAGGCCCCTTCTGCCTTGTCTTGCGCAACCAACGGGCACGATAAAACTGCTTTCATTGCGTTTTCTGCATTTGTGACTGCGCCAGCGGAGATAGAGTGGTGGAAAAGTGCGAAACTGGCTCTACTCATAGTACTGGCATCCCGAAAGTTTTATAAAGTGGCGAGCAGGAAATATCTCTTGTAGAAAGGGTATTAAAGGCGAGAAACATACTACTGTGGCACCCCTCACCACCCCAAAGGCACCCTGAAACATTTCAGGCCTGTTCATCTGTACCGAGCGAGTGACCACCGGCGGCTGTGAAGCCATTGCCATCAGCGCCTTCCGGGCAAAGACAAACCATGCAGCTAGCATAACACTCGCAAGAGCTTACTCTTGCCTTTAGTGTCGGAATTGATTCTGCTTTAAGGAGTCTGTTACGCTCTAGAATATTTCGTGATTTGTCTGCAAGCCTTTTAATATTTCACTTGAAAATAAGAAAATATTGTATGCTATCGAACGTTTGACCAATCTATAAGAGTGAATTTTTATAGCCCAACAGACCAACGAAACAAATAAGGTAAAATTTTATTGTTTCCTACTCGTCAGTTTACCCCCCCCCCCCCTTTTACAGACTTCCCAAAAGATGAACATGAACTGTTTTCATTGAGTAGCGAAATTTCTGCGGTTTCCACTGCTGAGTGAGCGCTTCTGTATACTGTCCTGCTGTTTTTGGTTCAGTGTACTTGCGGTAGTCGTCCTTCAGGATTTCGTGAAACCCCTATGCGAAAGAGATTTGTAGTGAGCTTTCTGCTTCACATCTCCCTCATTGAAAACTTTACAAAAAAGGGAACTCTTTGAAATGTCCATAGGCATCCGAATTCTGTTGTAGAGCAGCAGTGCATATTCGAAATATATTAGACAAAAGTGCTGGCACGACCGGGGAAGAATTATAAAACAGCAGAAAAATCATCAGGGCAGCGGTTTAAGAAGTACTACGCACTACATAAACACCTTCACGACGCCACGCACAGGCCCCTACCTTAAACAACGTGATCGGAGGTTTACAACAAGCCCGCAGTGGGTGCGTGCCGCATTACGTCAAAAGCATTCCACGCTCCGCTTCTGAAGTCGGCTGAGCGGAGCGCTAACGCGCGCCTATTTCATTCTCCCGCCGCTTTGTAGCCAAGCAGTCAGTGTCTCGCAAACACGCTCGACGAAAATGCGAGATGTTTGTCATTCATAGCACTGCCTCGCGACACTAACGTTATCGCGGAGCTGAGCGCGTCAGTGACGTTCAGCGAAAAGTGCCTCGCGTCAAGGCTTACGTTGACGAGGCAAGCGAACACGACCTCATTTTGCACAAAGCACGGTATCTGTTAATACTTCTTTGAAAACAAAATAAAGAATACCTTTGAATGACGGAGAGAATGCATGCGTGGCATCTTGATGAACGGCACACTCTCATTTGAGTTTTTGATGCTGCATAGGCAACAAAACACTCGGGCCTTCGATATCAGCGACTGTTGGGCTTTTAGTATACTGCCGCATTGCGAGAACTTGCAGGTGTACACTAGTGCGCAAAAATTCAGTGAACGAAGCACATCAAATCACCACGCAGCACGTCACAGACACAGAAAAACAGTGCCATCTTCATGCAGCCGCCGAAAAAAGCACCAGCACGCCGCGTCAGGCTTAGCAATACAGCTTTCTCGAACGGCGTCAGCGTGCATGCCTGCTCAGCAGGACACGAGAGTCACATGTTAGTGACGTCAGAAGCCAGGCACAATGTAGCAGGCTTGAATAACTTTTCTAGGTGACGTTTCACTTACTCAAAGATCGGGGAGTTCATTCACGGGCAAAATCTACTTCGCGCTGCTTAATTACTAAAAGCCGATGTACAACATGAGCGCTAAGCGTTCGGCATGTCAAGGCTTCGCGCTTATAGGCTGCATGCTGTTATCTTTTCCTGAGCTGTCGGAAACACACAAAATAAAGTGAAAACAGTTCGGCACGCATGATAGTCACGCAAGACAAGGAAGAATTGATGGGCGGCTGCATAGAAAAGCAGTGAAGGAGATGATTCACATCTTTTTATTTCGTGTATGGGGACCAAACGAAAGCTCGTACGGTCACCAACGTTTTTAACTATATCGTCTGACCACCCACCGCATGCCCTATATATAACAGCGCCTTAGAACGGCTGTAATCTGTTAGAGCAGCAGCGCAAGGGCACTAAGTTCCACAACATTGGCGCTGTAAGGCAACGGAGCACCGGTATGCGGCAGGCGGTTGATGATCGCGCGATATGTTTAAAAGTGTTAGAGGCTGTACTTAATACAAGTCACGGGAATCACTGATGCCGTGATGGATGCTTTCAGACCCTTGAGAGTAAAACATATAGGGAGATGGCACCTGACCACACTGGTGTAAAAAAGTTAAGAGACAGTATCCGGCATCGAAATTTAGTGAAGGACACTTCCATATTGCAAGTGAGGCACTACATATCAATCATCCTAAGCAAAATAAATATGGCCACATTCTTTATCTGGCAACCTAATTTGCATGGAATTCATCTGAATATTTACGAAGTCGGGATTAAGTAACGAAAATGACCACAGGGACAATGGACATCAGAGGACCATCTAGAAACTGACGCCCGAGAGCACCCGAGACCTCAAACCCATAACAACCGCATTTTTCCCAAGTTTTAAGGGAGGAAAGTAGCGAAAGCATTCCAAATGGAAGACATGAAAGGAGAAGCTGAAGTTGTGAATCTACAAGGAGAGCGCAAATCAGAAAGTATATATTACAACTGCCGAATCATTTACTGAAAGTTTTCTAAAATAATTGCGGAAATTCCGGCTTCGAATATAGGAGTGTAATCTGGGAGACAGCGAGAATGAACAAGACAGAATCTAACATGATGCCTCTTAACACAAGGGTGCGTCAGTAGCAATCACATTTGCAAGCACTTGTTGTTTTCCTCCGGATGACTTCATGGTCATCTCCTTCTTGTTCTTCTTCTCTCTAAGAGCGAACCTCAAAGGTCTCAAGAAGACAATATTGACAACCTGCGCACTGTACGCGTTAAGTACAGTTTATGTTGATTGGTTTACTTCATAAACTGGAAATCGCATGGTCACGTTATCTTTACAAGCGTCAACATAGCGCATCTTTTTATATCGGGTGAGTTGCAAAATATTGGTGGTTTTTGTCTTGGCTGTAGACCTGAACATCTCAGCATGACTCTGTGTCCGTGGCGCTGTTTCTGTAATATTTTATTAGGCATTTTTAGGATTTACCTAGCCTATATATTTTGAAAAAATGAAACGAATCTATGTATTTGTAGTGCCAGTGGAAGTATATCTCTAATTATTTGTTTTGCCGTATAACTATAAACGTTACTCAGTTTCTGAATATGTCATTTTTTCTCCAATCAGATCTCTATGTGCTCATGTTTACATTTCTATAAACTATCGGTTTCATCCCAGTATTCGACAGTGGGTACGAGCCACTATTAGGAAGTGAGCTAGTGAACATACAAGTAAGTGGCCGATCTTCAACGTCGCAAGTGCTCGATAAAGCACTCGCTACTGAATCATCTTATTTTAGTCGACTTGAATACAGCCGGGACATTGTCAAACGTGGCCGAGTGCATCGCCGAAAATTCGAGGCGATGCACACCGACCGCGCACCGCTCCTGGATGAAGTCGAGCCGTGTGACGGCGAAAGAACTGAGGGTGACGTCCGGCGGGCGTCCGTGCCTGCTTCACCAGAGGCAGCCACGGCGTCTCGTGAAAGCGCAAACGCTGATGTCACTCAGGTCGCACCTGGCATTGCTGATTACCAGTGCCCGCGTGACAGTACAGCCACTGGATCCAGCACAGACTACGTTCTTCTGGACGCGCCAAGCCCCTCTTCTCAATCTGTGGTTAATCTCATTGAAGCAGCAGGCAGGTTAGTAATCGCAATTTTTCTGTCATGTCGGAAGAACGTTGAGTGGCCTTTACATCAGCGCGAAATTTGCTGTCATTAATATTTTTTTCGCGAGATTCTAACGCACCATTTCAATGGTCTCCATAGCTGCTTTTGCTATGCTACAAATCGCTCCTAATGAAGCAATAATGTAAAAAAACATTAAACACGAGGTATTCAAGCTCACCAACTCAATTAACGTGCGGACTGACCAATGAAGTCCAATGATCACAGGCTGAATTCACCGCAGTTTATTGCGATAGCAATTTTACAGACACCCTCAGTGGGCTCTTGCCATCGCCGTCGGTGCGGCCGTCATTTTCCATATAAATTCCAAGTCGATCACATCAGCCCGCGCAATAGACAGCCTACGCGCAATTTAAAGCACGCAATTGCTGCGCACGAAAGCAGCTGAGACAGAGACGAAACGAGCCGGCTACCTCCGTTGCACGAAGGGTTCGAGAGATAACATTTCCCCGCGTGAGAAGCCTGCATTCATGGGCTCTTCAAGCGGAGGAAGAACAAGAACTGAAATGTGCTACCTGCTTAGGTATGCAGTGAGGGAGCTTTACTCATAGGAGCGATAAGGAAGTGATCATTGTTGTTCAGATGTATTTATTCACATTTCATGCCCTTGGACAGCTGCTGTAAATGTAAGGGGGAGATACGGGTTCAAATGAAAGAAAAAAAAAAGCCACTCGCTTCTTCCCTCGTGGGAAACTCGAGTACGTGCGTCCCAGAGTGGTGGGGTATTGCAAAAATGCTGAGTAATTGGGTATGGTTTGGGAATGCCTAATTCTGATTTCGTCTTTAATATTCCTATTTAATGAATGAAGGAGAAAAGTTGCAGTGGGAGACTGGTGGGATACTGATGTTGGGTTGTGAACCACTACTAGGGGAAAGTACTCGTGCTTCCATCGCATTTACTTGAGTCAACTAAAACGTCAAGTCAAGCGAAAGCCAAGTAAAGACGCCCTTGATTGAATTCTGAACGCACGATTCAGTGTCTACAGATAGGGGGTGGCCAGTGAATGGTTGTGCAGAGCGAGCAGTCGGTTTTTAGATGCGAAGGAGCTCTTTGACTCGCGTTTTTAACGCCATGCGTACGTGAGTCCGTACGAACACGCCTCAACACGAACAGCAACGCGTTCCCCTCGCCGCAGGCATGGGAGCGTTGCCAAGAAGGTTCCGCCGCACCTGCACGTGGGCGTCACGCTCCCCTCTCACGCTTCCTTTACAGGTGCGCACTGACATCACTCTCTTTCTCACCCGAAGAGCGCTCACCTTAGCGCCTGCAGCTGCAGGTTTCTCCGCCCACTCTTGCCCCGCCGCGGTGGTCTAGTGGCTAAGGTACTCGGCTGCTGACCCGCAGGTCGCGGGTTCGAATCCCGGCTGCGGCGGCTGCATTTCCGATGGAGGCGGAAATGTTGTAGGCCCGTGTGCTCAGATTTGGGTGCACGTTAAAGAACCCCAGGTGGTCAAAATTTCCGGAGCCCTCCACTACGGCGTCTCTCATAATCATATGGTGGTTTTGGGACGTTAAACCCCACATATCAATCAATCAATCCTCCGCCCACTCGCAACACACAATTTTCTTTCTTCCCCTTTTCCACCACCCACAATGCTCGACTGCATGTCGAATGGAAAAACTTTTCTGACTTCTTTATCTACGACGAAGTTTAAACGATACTCAACCCGCCTCCAGTGTTTTTAAATTTCAAAGAAACGTTTACTCGGGTAAACGCTACTACAGGTTTCACTTAAAAACGTTCTCCTAGCGCCTGCGTCGACGCCCGTTTAACCGGGTCAACGCCATGCGCACCGCTGCAGCTTCGCATCTTATTAGACTTTCATTACATGACACGCATGTCATTCGCACCGGTCATATACCTCCGTCATTCACTGACATCGCATAAGACCAAATTTGATATATGTCAAGCTAGCGAAACGGCTGCGAGCTCACTGTGAGCGTCGCATGTAAGCATGATGTTACATGACACTTATGTCATGATTTCCACGTTAGGGTCTTTCACTTGAGTTTGCCATGAAGTCATATCGTACCACACTGCAGTGTTGCAACACGTCATGTGAACGAAACCACCGCAAGAGGAGCGAGACAATGAAATGTGAATCATGGCACTCATGGCATACATGTCATCATTTTCGTGTTATGACTGGTCACTTATACTCGTTATACAGTTATGTTATGCCATAGAAATTGTGGTATCGATTCCAGTATCAAAATGGCAAGAAGAGCTGAATAGCAAGGCGGCTAAATTGATAAACGCGCCTAATGTCACCGAAGCTTGCTAAGAAACGCTTTGCATAAAAAAAACAACACAGGACGTGAAAACATCAATGTGCATGGGTGCTGACAAATGGAAACCAGTTCTGGAATAATTAGGCTGAACAGTGGAAGTGCCTGATGTTCGGATAGGACGACCTGTCTTTGACAAAGGCACATTGTCATCCTTGGCGTGTCAGCTTTATGGGGGTTAGTAGTGACGTCATCTTCTGTTGGTGGCACGTGTCCCTGTGGTAATCGTGCCACCACCGGGAGGGAAAACCACTACTGACTCCCGTAAAACCAACACGCCAAGAATAACAAGGCACCTTTGAGAAAGATAGGCCCTTCTATTGAAACATCAGAAGCACTTCCACTGTTTACCCTAGCTATCTCCGCACACGAGAACGACGCAACAACGAGTTGGTAGCAGCGCTTGTTCCTTGAGTGTCTTTCTGAAGTGCAATGTTTTTTTCTTGCGATAAGTAATTCTCGTCAGTATTTTAGACAAACATGTTACATTTACCATCATGCAGTTACCTTTACCAGGCAGACTCAAAAGTTTATTGAAGCTCATAAATGAACAAAAACAATAATAGGAAACGTATAACCAATCTAGTTCGAATGCAGAGCACAACTGCAGTGGTGATTAGGGTGAAAGCCATATCAAGTGAAGATATTTTCAAATCAGGTGAGACATCACGACATGATGGCGTTATCACAAATCCTGCAAATTATGAAAAGCCAGTGTAATACAAGCCGGTCAAAAACATAACACGAAAGGGCGTGCGCGTGGGCTGTCGGAGTTCTAGAAGTTCTGCGACGTCAAAGAAACATGGCGTCATCACTGACGTCATCATAGCGTGATAACATGCTGTCACCTAGTGTTGTCATCAAATGACATGTCACTCAGCCACGGACGGGAGATTGCGGATCGCTGAATCACAGGAGGCGCAGAAAGCTTTGAAAGGAAGGGGAGGAATGAATGGATCTGACCGGGAGGAACGCGAAGCAGAAGATCGAAGATTTTTCGCTCCCCTGCTCTGCCTCATTCAGCATAACGTGCGCAGGTGATCGAGCATCTCTAGCGAGCCCTCCTCAGGATCGGCGTGGCAGATGCCCGCACCTCTGCTCCCTCTCGCGGCACTCACCGTTATTGCTGCTCATCACGCTGCTCAACCTGACAGTGCTGCTCTTGGTGTTCTTGTTTTGGCGCCAAAATGTCACCGAGAACAAGTCGAAGGGTCCTCGGATGAGCAACTGACTGAGAAGACCCTTGGAGTATAGACATCTCGATAGACACCTCTGCATACAGGGGTGCGTTTACAACGAACCGGTCTAATCGGCGTGTTTACCACGGCCTCTTCTTGTGCACAAACTACGATTTACTTTAGCAGATTTGATTAAAAGGGCAAGCAGTTCGTAAAACCACGAACATTGTACTTTTCTAAACGTATAAGCTGATTATTACTGCGGTAAAAGTTACACGAAAATGGCGCATCGAAGTTTGCTTACTGCCCCACCGCGGTGGTCTAGTGGCTAAGGTACTCGGCTGCTGACCCGCAGGTTGCGGAATGGAATCCCAGCTGTGGCGGCTGCATTTCCGATGGAGGCGGAAATGTTTTAGGCCCGTATGCTCAGATTCGGGTGCCCCAGGTGGTCGAAGTATCCGAAGACCTCCACTACGACGTCTCTCATAATCATATGGTGGTTTAGAAACCTCAAACCCTACATATTAATCAATCAAATCATACTTACTTACTAGTAAAAAAAATCATTCCGAAATTCTGTAGAAAGAAGAAGAATGACGCTGTCTTCCCTGCAGGTAGAACCACTGGAGGCAGCCTCTGGGTTATGAAAATTTCTTCCATATTATTTGAAAGTACCAATAATGCGCAGTCAGTGTGTTGCGCAGAAACAAAAAACAGAAAGCGGATGAATATCTGCGATGAAATAGCAGGAAAATTACGGCGCTAACCGAGCACACTCGAATAATCGGCAGCGGAGCTCTCATCGGGGGCTGTGGGTGAGCCACGGAGTGGGTGAGCTTGGTTGCTTTCTTTCTTTCTTTCGTTCTTTCTTTCTTTCTTTCTTTCTTTCTTTCTTTCTTTCTTTCTTTCTTTCTTTCTTTCCTTCTTTCTTTCTCTCTTTCTTTCTTTCTTTTTTCTTTCTTCTGTGCGATGTCACTTCCCTGCGGCGTTTAGATTTGTTCTTGTCTGCCCATGTGGTCGTCGCATCTGTACGAGCATACGTCAGTACGTGATGAGAGAATCTCAGTATTCTCTCCTAATTACACGAGTCCTCTTAAGATACCTCAATGCGATATTTAAGGTGTGTCTGTCTGTGAATGTCTGTCCAATGATTAAGCCACCCGGCGACATTCAAGGCCGTGCTCAAAGCCCAATCATCTTGATCTGGTGGCTGCGTTCTCACTTACGAGTATTGTCGATCAACTAAGGCGCAACATACGTAAGTGTTAGGCAGTGTGTCTTTTAACACGGCAGCGCTAAAGAGCTTGTTTCGCAAGAATGTTGGCGTTGGTGTCGACGTCGTTGGTTGTAAGTAAAAAATTATCCTATGCGTGACTGCAAAAATTGAGTACGGTGAAAATAAAATCCGGGATCGAGGTGAGGACTGAACTAGGGTCATTTGGAACCGAGTGGGAATCGAGCTCGGGTCGTTTGCATGGCAAGCGGACGTTGTACTACACGGCCGCGCATCTGCTCGTAATACAGCGTAAGCAACGGCTTCTGCTTGGAAATGCGGTGAAAGTAGCTTTCATACTTTACAAAGACACGCGTCCTTCATACGTGCTCCCCAATGCGACATAAACTATTGCAGTAATAATGCGTGGTACAAATGCTCATTGCCAGCGGGCGTCAGAACTTAGGATTATCATAATGGCTTCGTGATTTAAAGCTGGGCTCCCAACAACAAAAGGCACACACGCAACGGCAACTATTCACTCGAGGCCGCGTAGAAGGGTCATAGAAAAGGTTTCATGCACTAAGTGTTCGAAGCATGCACTACGAAGATAAACGCTATCGCCTTCAACTCCAAAAGGCGAAGCTTGAGGGTTCCCATGTAGTTTTGTTTAGATAATGCATTTATATGTAATTTTGAAGCCCGAAATGTTTCTTGCACTGCGCTGATATGCGACGCAATGAACGAAGAAGCCGATGTTTTCTACGCTTCGCTAAAAAAATTCCAGAGGGTATAACTAGAACGTCCTAGTTCCACCACCTACCAGTGCCTTCGCGTTCTAAAGAACCTTTCGTCTTCACATATACTGACAAAGAACGCTGATGTCAACGGTAGACCTGCGCAGAACGCGTAGCACAATCACGGCAAGAGCTTCAACAATGACCTCTATAGAACATTTTTAAACACTCTTAGGGCAACTAATGCAAGTGCGCTTGCTTGGCACCCACTACGCTGTATATCACTATAATTTTGTGAAATAAGCGGGTACCTATGGCGCGATTGTCCCTGATTTCGCTAATAAGCGACAAACCCATACACATCTGTAAAGCAGTATGTGCCCTTTCTGCATGTGGTGGCTCATGGCAATCAATAATAATGCGTGAGCACTTTGAAATGAGTTGAGAACTCTAAACCACCCACTCGCATTGAGTGACGCAAGGTCACTATTTGGCTCTGCTGCCTCTCCGTATTGCATATGCTATCGTAAATCCTTGGGAGTGAATAAAGTACACTTGCGAGGTAGCCACTATGGTATACAAATCGCAGTAATTGATTTCCAGTTGAGAACTGCCCACTGTACCGTAATTGAGAACAGTGCCGCGAAGAAGTACACAGATGGCAACATATAACGACGGGACACAGAGCACGCTTTTTTGCGCTTATGTTCTGAACTATTCTATACTGACAAGACCAGCAGTCTGTCCTTATGATCAGCGTGCCTTGCACTGTAATAATTAGGGAAAGCATTGTACCTTCATCAATTTACGGAGTTTAATGTCCAAGAAACCAGATGTGATTGTCAGACGTCGCAATGCAGGCCTCCAGAAATTTCGATGACTACATCATCTTCAGCATGAACCTAAAGCTAAGTACACCGACCTTTTTACCACCATCGAAAATGCTGCCACCGTGGCTGGGATTCGATACTGCAGCCCCACTACACACCTCTATTCTAATATGACGATGTGTACATTGTTGATGCTGTGGATGATGAATACGTGAGCTTTATTAGGGCGTCCTGAACGCGCTTTAGCACGTTGCGGGCAGCTCCCACGTGGGAACCGAAAGACTAACCCCCGTATTCACAAACGCTCCTCGACTCGACTTTCACCCTTCACTTGACAGAGTTGAGCACTGCGTCACCACTCGGCTGAAAATGACGCTGTGCCACTGAAGAATCGCAGCAGACTATCGCTGATATGCATTGACTTGCCGTGCCTAGAGATGGTGCTCCTATCGGCTTCCTCAAGTGAAGGCGAAGCGTTGAGTGAAGGGAGGTTCTAGAATACGGGGGTAAGTCTCTCTGCTGTGTCGCGTGCCTGTTGGACAGCACATAACTGTTGTTCGAGTCCACAGCTGGTAATAGCACCCTTCCATTTGGACAGCGTGATGACTTCACCACAGTGTAGTGACTATGAAGAATTTTGGTGAAATTATGTAAAGGGCTCGAAGCATTCAACGACCTACCCATTACGTAATTCACATTGTGTCATGCTTGACTTTTTATTTTATTTTACCCTTATACGTGTTAATGAAATTCTTTCTTCACCATGAAGCTTGTATGGGGTCGGTTTGTTGGCACGTTTGTGGTGAGTATAGCCTGCCACACAGAGAGCCATGGTTTTAAATCCCATACTACCTTCAGTAATTTTTATTTATACCATTTTTTTTTGCGGGATAGTGGTTACGCACACTGGCGGAAGACTACAGTGACAAAGAAACGGCTGCTGTTGTGATCTCATAAGAGCTTCCTCTTTTAAACTTGTGTAGTAACTGCTTAATTGAACGCATAAAAATGGGCATTTATAACGCCTAAATTGATATGAACTGTACCTGTTCCTAGCCTATGCAGGGACACGGTGCTACCGTGATTTTTGCGGTAACAGATTCTCGTAGATGGGAAGGATAGATTAGGAAAATAAGATCCGCAGTTTTACATCCAGAGCGAAGCAATGAATGTGATTGCGGCGAAATGAAATGTTGTACAAGGCAAAACTGGCAAACGCTTTCATCTCGCGCAGCTCTAAAAAATCCTCATGTAAAAGAATATTACTGCTTTAAAGAGCAAAACGGTTGTCGTGCTATCTATTGTATAAACGCGAACTAAGGTTTCTACAAGTTCAAGAGACGTCTGCTAATGCCTGCCGAATGATAGGGCACCCGACGTCATCCTTTTCATCCAAGTTTGCAGTTTTTGCATAAGCGACGCCACCCCTTCACGGACATTCCTTCATGCTACTGCGGCCGATGGAGCACGCCAGGACGTTGCATTTCTGCTCGAGCTGTGCCCGCCAGCCTCCTTCGTAAGCTTTCAGTAGCGCATCAACGCATAGCGTGATGTTATCGCTTCGAACGTACTATGACGATGACAGCCAAGCAGCGTCACCAGTGCCAGCATTGTCCCGATTGAAAGTGAAGTGCTATAACGCATCACATACCACACGATGGCGAGGCATATCCTACACGCATCAAGATAAGTGTGCAGCTTGCCGCATGTGAAGGACTGCAGTAGAGATGTCACGAGTGCTGCTGCGCTCTGGTAATGTGTTTTTTTTTTAATCCTTCGTATGTGCCATGCTGAACGTGTATACAAATTAGTAAACTTACCGTTTCACCCACCTTCCAGCGTTATTCTTTAATATTTCCTAATTGAAGCTGCGCACTCGAATTAAGTGTAGCTTTATTTCACTTAAGTTGCACCTTTTAATATGTTCTCTGCCTTTGACCGGGACATAGAGATATTTATATCATTCATAGTCGTTGCTGCTTCGAGCTTTAGTCATTGCTCAACAACCCGTCCTCAGGAGTTTGAATATCCAGTGCATCACGGCACTGGTAACATCACCATCTTCGAAAAGCAACTCCTCGCTGCTGCGAAGGCAAACCTGCAAACATCAATGAATTCTTTGCAGCTAAGCAATATGTAACAACTAAATCAATCTCATGGGAAGCACGCATAAAAAACATCGCCTCATCAGATAAAGCACAGGAGTCTGTATCGCAGAAAATTACTTTTGAAAGTTTTTACTTTCATTTATGGGCGATCAAGGAGATATTTGTTTAGTTCTAACAGGTTCTACATATATTATGTGCCAGTGTGTCTCCCGTAAGCTTGTTTGTATATGCATGCTTATGAGCTGTACGTACAATAAGTAGTTTGCAACATCCCATCCCATGCTATTATTGCAAGTTAGTTTTTATATATTATCACCATTTTAGTTTATAATATTAGGTATGAACTTGTTTAAAGCCCCTCGTTGTATGAATGTCACCTTCAAGCTCATCCAACGTCAGCGCCGGCATAATAGATTTAGTGAATTGGTAGTGCAATGCGTTTGTCAAAACGAACAGTGTTTCAAGGTGAGCCTTTCAGGCCTCTACCGTCAGCTGTACTGGCTGCATTCAAGTTGACCGTGTGAACGCGCTTAAAGTACCGAGGGCGCTGATGTGCACTGACAGCTATTTTTCGTGTTGTCTTGGAACCCACTGATTCACTTGTCATTGCCTTGCAGCCGAACCATATAGATTTCTCGTGGTATGTGCCTAAATCTATACACGCAATAAAGTTAAACCTCTTCAAGCCAATTGTCTTTTGCTAAAGCGACCCATCTGGAGATACCACTCTGTGAACTTGGCAGATATTGTTTGATGTGGCATGCTCATGAAACAGTGCGGTGGTCACCGAAGATGAATATGATGAGTAAACGTGAAGCGCTAGCACAAGGAATTCATCAGCCATGATGTGTGGCTAACAATCCGCTGTGTAAATAAATCTACATCTCGCATCCGTTCCATCGCGCTAGTGTGGGCCAAACTAGCGCTAGTGTGGGCCCCGACGAAACTCGGGCCCTACCTGTACGGTCAAACTTTTTCCGTGGTCACAGATCATCACGCTCTCTGTTGGCTTCCATCACTGAAAGACCCATCAGGACGTCTGAGTCGCTGGGCACTACGTCTCCTACAACACTCGTTTGTGGTACTTTACATGTCGGGACGAGTTCACACAGACGCAGGCTGTTTGTCACGTCATCTAATTTAAGAGCACGAACTACACGACTTCGACTGGAACACCTGCATTCTCTCCATTCACGCTTTGGTCGACATCGCCACCGAAAAGCGACGGGAGCCATCGTTAGCGGCCTTTATGTACTGTCTAACACCCCTATCGTCAGGTCCAACAAGTATGTTTGAGATGCACGAAATTCTGTACCACTGTAGCTTCAACGCTTAATGACCCGGGCCTACTTCTAGCGCTACCCCATCATCCGCGCAACAGCGCTCTGGAACAACACCATAATTTGCCAACTGTCAGTCACCTTGGTGTCTCTCGTGCATACGATCATATACGACATCATTTTTTTTAGCCCGGCATGTACCAAACTGTGGTTCGTCACATCGCTTCTTAGGCTCCATGGGGTTGAAATTTCCGGAGCCCTTCACTATATGGCGTCTTTATATTCATATGGTGGATTTGGGACGTTAAACCTCAACAATTATTATTATTATTATTATTATTATCTTCTCAGGCCAGCTGGGATTAGGAAGTGTGTAGGATGTACGCAAACGGTCTAGCAAAAGTGGGGAGTCCTTCGGGCTACTCGACTCGGATGGCGTCGAAGTGCATGCCATCACTGACTGTTTTGCCATGCATTTGTTATCCGTTAATAAAGCCTCAGACTCTAGTACTCAGATAGTACAACAACCCAAGGCAGTTAGCACATGTAGTGGTCTAGCGCAGGATAAAATGCTTATCTGCATTAAACGCTTAAAACCACCCTTATCGTGTGGCCCACATGGCATCCTTTCCGCCATACCAAAGGCTTATAGTAGTATACTTGCACCAGTACTGACTACAATATTTAGCTACTGCCTGAACGCTTCCACATTTTCTAGAATGTGGAAAACTGCACGTGTTTTCCAGCATTTAGGTCGGGCTGCAAAACTGATGTTTTCGAATTATCGCCTGATTTCTCCACTGTGTGCCGCATCGAAGACGCTTGAGCTAGCTTTCACAACGCATTTTATGTTAGCGTGAATAATTCACTGGTTCTTAGTCAGCACGGTTTTCTCTTTGGCCACTCAGCTACCACAAATACTGCTAGTTTCATGACGCAAATATCTGCACCTATTTCTAAGAGAGGACAGCTAGACGTAGTCCACTGTGACCTGAGCAAGGCTTTTGACGTAGTTATCCATTCATTGTTTTTTATTAAACTTGCAAACTTTGATGCTGACTCGTCTCTTGTGAATCTGCTGCACAACTATCTGTTTAATAGGTCATGTTATGTTGCCGTAAATGGCCAAATATCTTTCTTGTACAAAGTGACCAGTGGAGTAGCTCAAAGGGTCGGTATTAGCTCCACTCGTATTTTTAATTTACGTTGACGATTTCTCTTTTGCAATTCGTTATTCCTCTTTTCATTTGTGACCTGATCACATCATGATATTTAAGGAAATTCATTCAGATAACCACTGTCGCTTCCTGCAGTAAGATTTGTGTTGTTCCTTTGAATAGTGTGGTAACAATGACTTTTCCCGTAATACCTCAAAGACCAAGTTCATCAGTATATCTCGCAAAACATCTATCGTGTCATTTTTCACACTCTGTAAGTACCATGTCATTTTGTAGAGTTTATCAAATGAAATATCTTGATGTTCTTTTTGATCGTATGCTCATTTTTTTTGCGCCCACTAAGCGTACTGCCACGCGAGGCCTTCATTCTCTCGGCTGAGCTTGCAGAATCTTCCAAGAATTAAGTTCTCCTACAGCCTTCCAGAAATTGTGCACCGTACTATGTCTTCCTCAACTTCAGAATGCATTAGTGACCTTAAATGGCATCACTAAATTGGACAGTGACGCCATTGAGCGAGTCAAGAAACAAATGTATAAGCATTGACAACTATTATTTCGCTATGAATGGCTCTGTACCTCGTTCTAACACTGCCAGATGTTTATCATTTCCATCACTTCACTGCGGACGAATTCACACTCACCCCTATTTTTTTACAAACGAGTTCATGGTATGATATTCTGTGCTTTGCTTCTCAGTTGTGTAAATTTTGGAATTCCGCGTAAATTCACCTGCTAACTGCTTTCAGCACTCTACCGCTAACAGAATTCAATGTCTATATAGTGTAAACTTTCATGATCTTGATGGTTTTCAGAGTCCACTGTCATTGTTTTATCTCAGCTTTGCACTTTCTTAAGATAGTTTTTCATAACTCAGATTCTTCTCTTTTCCGTTTTTCAGGAAGTGTTGCACACAGTTGTTAAGTGACTTATTTTTCACTGCCATTCCATGATTCTCGTCTTGTATTTTATTTTTCTCATTTTGCACTGATTTCTTTTTGTCTGTGTGTTGGCGCACTTTTTATTTATTATTTTCTGTAGATTCCAATTGATTGCCTATCTTTATTGTTTTATTTTTGCCTGCGGCTTCACAAAGCCCTTCTGGTTGCTCCGGGGCACGTTAAATGAATTATTGATCGATTGATTGATCGATTGATTGATTGATTGATTGATTGATTGATTATTTGATTGTTACATCGCTTCTTGTGACTACTTCCAAGGCCGAAAGCGCCCCTCTGTGCTTTCTTTTCGCCAGGACCACCTGGGAAGGCGAGGAAGAAGAAGTGCGTTCGGGCATAATTCTGCCTTGAACAACTTTCGTTTTTTCTTAAACTGTCAGAATTCCTGACTTTCTCTGAACAAGCGGAACGGAGGACGTCACCCCGCGGGATGGGGGACCATCCATCCAACGAGACAGCGGGCCCTAGCCGTTTGCATAAGGATGGACCGAATGTGGGTGACCGCGTTGGCGCATCTGCTCCTTGTGATGATTCTACCGAGAGCTCATCAGTGGAAGAGATGGAATCGGAAGCCGACTTCAGGACATTCCATACTCGCCAGTTGAAAAGGAAGCTTCGCAGGACGTCAACGGCGGAGCCACAACCGGCGCTAGACAAAGGCAAGCGATGTTTCACCATCTCGTATGTACCCATCTCTACATCAGGCAACCTGAACTCACTAAACAGGCAGTCATTTACAAATTATTTCGAGCAAGTTGCACCTGCTCAAGTGAATGAAATTCACACAAATAGCAGGAAAAACATATTCTCAGTTGATGTGACAAACAAAACCATTCTTGACAGACCGAAGGCCGTCACGCAGCTCGGAAGTATTTCAGTTCGCGCGTTTCTCGCTCACGGGAAAGGAACGACGACTGGCGTGACAAATGACGTCGACGCTGATATCACAGACGCTGACCTCTAGAATCTTGTGACATCGACAGTCAGAATCGTGACCATACGCCGCTTCGGGAAGTCTCGCTGCATCAAACTAGTATTTGATTCTGAGACTCTGCCCCCTAGCGTGTAGGTTGGATACGTGAGACATCCCGGGCGCCCTTACGTGCCACGGCATTTTGCAGTGTCACAAGTGCTGCAAGTTGGGACACGTCAGCGCAGTGTGCAAAAGTGAGACAACTTGCCAGCGGTGCGGCGGGTCTCATAAGGTGGAAAACTTCGATACTGCTGTTCCATTGAAATGCCCAAACCGCTCTGGTGCACATTAAGCAACGTCGAAGGAGTGCCCGAAGATCAAAGAAGAAATTCGCGTCCTGCGGAAGATGGTCAGAGACAACTCGACACACAGAGAGGCTGTCACGTCCATCCGCCGACACAGACGTCGTCCAAAACGTAGGCATCAGCGAAAACATAGTGGACATAGGAGTGATGCATCACCATCAGCAACAGATGAACATACGCATGCGCATTATCAGGCCACTACACCTATGTTGTACGCACCACGTCCCAGGGATGCAAAAAGTGGACCAACGCCCGCGTTGCACGCCGATGCTTCAGATACTGAGTGGCCTTCGCAACCGACTGGAGCAATAAAAAAGACCACATCATGGGCTGCAACTTCAAAGAGGGCGGAAAATGATAGGCAAGACACTGAGAAGAACCAAACTATGCTGAAGCATCTACTAAAATCCATTCGTGCCATTCTCAACGAGCTACAAACGCCAAGTGCGAAAACAGCAGCGCAGATCCTCAACGTGCTGGAACCGCTACTGCTGGCCGTTCCAAAAACAATATGGCGAATTTCTTCGATGAACGTGTGCGCACCTCTGCTATAACGCAGTGGAACGCACGAGGTTTGCGAAGCTGATTGTCTGACTTTCGACAACGGATGTTTAAACACAAATTTTCGTTGGTTGTAATATGTGAGCCGAATATGTCGTCGTTTCGGATTTCCGGATACGTCACTTTGTGGTCACGCGATGATCGAAATGCGAGCAAAGTAATTATATGCGTACGTCGAGATTTAACGTACGTGAGACATGCCGTGGCTCCTCATGCTTCTAACGACTATATTTGCCTATCTATAAAGCACAAGCGACGTTCAATATCAATCATTCGTGGATACATTCCTCCTAGAAGCCACTTGGACTGTTTCCATCTCTTGTCAGTGCTCCAAGCTTGCCCTGGACAACATGTATTAGTTGGGGCTTTTAATGCACATCATACCATGTGGGGTTCTGCCTCAATGAACACCCGCGGTAGGGACATTGCCGATTTTGTGCTCAATCGGGGCCTGATGTCCATTAACGATGGCTCACCTACTTACCTCCGTGGCGCATCGTACAGCAGCTGTCTAGACGTATGTTTTGTGAGCAGAAGTCTCTTGCCTACCACCTGTTGGTTCGTAGACGTTGAAACACATGGAAGTGACCATCTCCCTACATATATACAGCTAAAAGGATTCCGTCGTTCGACTCCCCTGCCTGTGAAAAGCGTAGACTGGCCAGGATTCCAAGCTTCTGTAAATGCTCAGTGCGGGAACATTCAATATATATCTGAAATAGAAAGCCTCATTGCATCAGCCTTAACAACGCATACGAAACTTGCGAATGTGTCGCTACCAAGGTCACAACTTGACGCACAATATGAATACCTTCGTGCAATCCGTCGCCGGGCCGAGAGGAAATTGTAGCAAGAGAGGAACACGGGATGGCGGCCAACGTGGTCGTGTCGTTCTCTCGCCACTTTATTATCAAAGGCGATTGCCGAAGCGGAGCGGCAGCAGCTGCCACGTCCGAACCACCAGGCCTGGTGCTCGTTCTCCACCACTCGCGCCACGAGCTGTCGCATGAGCTGCACGAGAAGTGCAGCGCGGTGGCTAGAAAAATGACGATGATGATGAATGGCGATGATGATGACGCTACAGATTACTACCCCCCGCAGAAATGAAGCCGGAATGAAAATAATGAGAGGGTATATACAAGCGAGTTAGGTTCGCAAAACGAAACGGGGTCCATGAGCAGTCCAGGTCG
The DNA here is from genome assembly GCF_043290135.1 of Rhipicephalus microplus. NCBI lineage: Eukaryota > Metazoa > Arthropoda > Arachnida > Ixodida > Ixodidae > Rhipicephalus > Rhipicephalus microplus. Next base: position 95,786,952 of record NC_134702.1, on the reverse strand, counting down.
TCAACGGGAAGGGACAATCGGCCACCAGTGGGTCTCTGGCGGGCGATACTTGGAGAAACGCAGCGGGCAAAGATGGCAGCGCCGGGTCGCTGTGGCCATAAACACGAGCGTCCCACGATGACTTGGCGGGATCACTCGAGAGCGCACCCGGTGCTTCGAGAATCCGTGTCTGACAAAGGTACACACAGGTGGAGCCGTGGGAGGGCGCCGGAGAGGCCGAGGCGGTGATGGTGGCGAGATGGTGCTATGCATTGAAACGGAATCAGGACGACCGAGTACTGAGACATAAAGGATGCAGCGGCGTCTTCAACAGCACACATGACGCCGACATGGTTGTTGACAAGGAGCAGTGGGCTGGCAGTTCCGTCCCGGACGTAGCCGTCGATGGAACACCAACCTGATCGTTGCAGTGTGGCTGACATGCCGGCACGGATGACCGAGTCGACGGGCGTGGAAACGCCGTGGTCGAAAGAGCGCACGGAAGTCACTGCAGGCAGTTAGGTCCACTGTGATTGGTCTGCCGATGTTCCGTGCAAAGGCGGTAGTCGCCTGGGTCATGATGAGGGTCATGTCTGATTTCAAGGTACATTGTTAAGTTGTGGTGTCGCCCTTCCAAGGCTCCGGAGGTTGGCCAAGGGATCCGGAAGGCGTGGGCTCTACCGGAGACTTGGCTGGCGCACCCATGCTCGTCGGGGAAGCCTGGTGGATGTCCGCCTGTGTTGTGATTATGGATTGTGCTGGCTGCTCTGCCATTAGCAAATCTGTCATCTGGTCCTTGGTCATTGTAGCAGCATCTCGGAAGTTCTGCTGTAGCATGTCGCGGGCAACAACTTCAGCTGCGGGAGACGTCAAGGGAGATGGTAGTGGCTGCTTGCAGGATGCGCAGATTGCCAAGGTTGATGGAAGATCATGTTCGTTGGATAATGTCGACTGTGGAAGCTCCGGAATAGGGTGCCGAATTATGGGTGAAAATATCTCATGCTCAGACTCCGAGGCGCGCGGCAAGGTAGCCGTCGTGGAGTCTGGGGTCGCTGAGGTGTCGCGTGCCATTGATGTCACGGAAATTGTGCATGTGGCAGGCACCTGCGGTGAACCTTTGTACGTGAGCGCCAACGGAACGCCGCTCTCGGTGGTGTAGTCAGTGGAAGTGCGAGCGTCTTCTACCTCGTCGTCGTGGTCGGGTGCAGGATTAAATGTTTCTGTGACCGGATCTGAGGTAGAGGGAGTCGTAGCCGTAGTGGTGAGGTCGTGGTTATTAGAGGGTTGCGTGCCGGTTGGTAGCACACGTTGCGACGCAGTGAGAGCCCCAAAGTCGCGGCACCCTGGAAGCGGTCGGTACGTGAGTCCGTAGCAGGTGAGCAGCGCAGTGCAGAGGGCGTCATATGGCTGCGGGCTCGTGATCGATGTGGTCGAAGATGGCGAAACTCGACCGGCAGCGCGTCGAGCAAGATGGCGTGCATAAGCGGCTGGTCCGCGACGCCATTCACAGCGAGAACGGCGTCGAGCCGCATGAGCCATGCCCTGGGTAAGGCCGGGTGGAACGGCGGCACTGGCGGGCAGAATGGCGGAAGCATGGCAGCTGGTAGCTCACTGAAGGGCGTGTCCTTGAGGTCACCAATGTAGCAAGAGAGGAAGACGGGACGGCGGCCAACGTGGTCGTGTCGTTCTCTCGCCACTTTATTATTAAAGGCGATTGCCGAAGCGGAGCGGCAGCTGCTGCCGCTCCACTAAAGGCGAGAGAATAAAGTGGCGAGAGAAAGACACGACCACGTTGGCCGCCGTCCCGTCTTCCTCTCTTGCTACAAAATAAAGGAGGACGAAATCGCCATCTGACCTACCTACAGCATGCCAAGCACAACGACATGTATTGCGACACCTCGATAAGCTCGATAGGCAATGACGGGGGGTATTTTGTGGCTCTCTTGATCCCAGAAAACCCCTGTCTCGAATATGGCAAACTGTCCGAAGCCTTCAGACGCCCACTCAACAGTTGTTCCCTTTCAGAGCTTTGGCTCTAAAGCAAGGTCGACCTGAAGTAGAGGTTGCAGAGAGAGAATAAACATTCATTACAGAGGTTGCAGAAAATTACTGCTGTTATGACCGGCACAGCAAGGAGGTGGCTTGCAAGGGACGCTCATCGGCGTAACGGTCAAACGCTGTCCACGTCCTGCAGGAACGCGGGAGGCGTCTGTGTGCGCCGCAGGAAACGCACATCAGCGTCACTAGGAGACACAGCCTGCGTCTGAGAAGATGCACGTGCACGGACGAGGGGTATAAAAAGCGCGTCGCGTGTTCAGTCGCAGCTCTCTCTCTGGACTTCGCTGGCCCGCTCGTCTCGAGTGCGCTCTGGGCCCTTGTGATGGAAAGGCGCGTCAGTACGCTCTCGTTGCAATGTACTTCTCTTACAAATATGTAAATTAAACGCATCTTCTACTTGTTCGTGAGACGCGTCGCAAGAGTCGTCCTTCGCCGGATCCTGGGTGGCAGCCTCAACCCCTCCCCGGGCATATCACTGCCACTTACTCGTAGGTATGTCCTCCTCACCAATATCACCTTCGTGTTTAGCCTCACCGCCATCCAGCGACGATCGCCTCGACTTACCATTCGCAATGCACGAACTTGACGCTGCGATTTCTGCGTCCCGACGGTCGTCCGCACCAGGGCCTGACGGAATCACTTATTCGGCTCTATATTACCTCATCCAGGAAGCAAGGCAGGATCTCTTGTCGTTCTACAACTCTACGTGGGAAAAAGCGACTTTCCCAGAGAGTTGGAAGCGCAGCCGCATAGTGGCCTTACTGAAACCAGGCAAGTGTTCACACGAGTTGTCTTCTTATAGACCCATTGTCCTAGCCAGTTGCATCGGTAAGGTGATGGAACGCATGGTGCTGGCAAGATTGGAATGGCTGCTGGAGAATAATGTCGGCTCACCAGATTTTGTAAATGGCTTCCGTAGAGGTCGATCATCAATAGACGGTGTTGTAGATCTAGTTTCTTCTGTTGAAAAGGAAAGACAATGTCGGAGATTGGTAGGGGCCATTTTCTTAGGTATAAAGGGCGCGTACGATAGCGTCTACCATGAGGTCATTCTTGACGCACTTGAAGACATCGGCGTAGGTGGCCGACTACACGCATGGATAGTGAGCTATCTCAGAGGACGTACCATTTTTATGTCGACATCTGACGGTGACACGGCGAGGCACCTCGTAAGTCGTGGAGTTCCGCAAGGCGCCGTCCTGAGCCCCATACTTTTTAACATAGCACTCATTGGCCTTGAAGCTGAGCTTCCCGACGTTATCAGAATCAGCGCGTATGCGGACGACATATGCATATGGGCATCTGGAGCAACGCGACCACAACTGCGAGCAAGGTTACAACAAGGCACATCAATAATATCTAAGTACTTACGTCGTCAGGGTCTGGACCTTTGGACCTTTCAATAGCAAAATGTGCTGCATTGGCATTTACGAAGAACTCAATGTCGCGGTACCCAATCTTCGCTCACGGAGCAGTGATTCCCGCGGTCAAGCACCACCGCTATTTAGGGGTCGTCATTGATCGCAACCTGTCCTGGTCAAAGCATGTGACTGTGCTGCGAAACAAACTGATCAGTTTTGTGTATGTCCTTCGTGTTATAGCAGAACTGAGATGGGGCCCTTCAGAGAAAAGACTTCTGCAGTTATACAAGGCATTGTTTGTGGGCTATATACGGTACAGCTCACCTGTACTTTCCAGCATGCGGGCAACGTGCCTTCGTACTTAAGCCTTAAGGCATGAGCACTGAGAATATGCCTTGGCCTGCCACGGTGCACGTCAACCTCTGGCACTATAGAGGAGTCCCGCACCTACCCTATACAGGTTTACACGTCCTGTGAGCCTCTTCCAGTGCACCTTCGTCTGCTGACCCGACATGCACAGCACCCGTTGTCTTCGCTACAAATGGACCGACCAGGCTGTACCTATTCGCGATGCCTCGATACGCATAGGCACATGATCCCTTCAGGATTTGCACCTGCCGTAATCCCTGCAATGCCTCCATGGACATTGACTAAACGACTGGTGTGCCTTCACATACGTGGAATTTCGTATAAGTCGCACGTTTCTTATATTGCCCTCAAGCAACTCACCTTGGCACATTTAGATGACCGATACAGCGACTCTGTGCACATTTACACCGATGGATCCGTAACTTCATCCGCCTCAGCTGCAGCCTTCGTGATCCCTCAACTCGGTATTTCCCGACAGTACAAATTAGATCATAGGTCATCTTTGACAGCTGCAGAACTTGTTGCTATACAAGAAGGCATAAAATTTGTGAACGACCAAGCACCGCGTAAATGGACGATTCTGTCTGATGCAAAATTAGCGCTTCAAGCTATCCATTCTTGCTCAAGAAGAGGCCAATTTTACGAGTTAGCGTTAGGAATTTTAAAAGAAATTTATGTAGCGCGAGGCGAAAAAACGAACACAGGAAAGAATGGACTGAGAGGACAGAGCGCCCAAGCGTTAGGAATCGTCCAAGAATTTTACCTAACACACAGGAGCGGTCACTTGAATACACTCCAATGGATTCCTGGACACTGCGGCCTAGTTGGCAACGAAACAGCCGATAGCGAAGCAAGAGCGGCAGTATACAACGCTCCTATGTACGTCAAAGTACCGTATTCGCGAAGTGACGTCAACACATTGTTGAGATAACTCATGCGCGAATGCGCTGCCAATAACTGGTCCCTACCAGATCACCGGAACAAGCGCCTGCGCGAAACAGACCCCGGTATGACTTTTCGTCTTCCAGATGAAATGAGCCGAAGACATACTAATATACTGCACCAAATTCGCCTGGGCGTCGCCTTCACTCGCCACTACACCCACCTAATCGGCCGTGTGGACAGCCCGAATTGTGAACGCTGCCAAGTGCGGGAAACGATAGCTCACATATTTTATGACTGTGCATTATACGTGGCGCAAATAAAAATGCTAACTGCAACGTTGGCAAGCATCGGACGAACACCATTAAGTGAAAGCCACATATTGTCAGCAATGAACGACCAAACAGTGTCAAAAACTGCTACAAAGGCTGTTCTAGACTTTATAAAAAGCACTGGACTAGAAACTAGATCGTACTGTACTATGCTAAGTGGCTACTGTACATACGCACCACCTCTTCTTGTCCCAATCATCACCCTCCATCCCTCGATCGTTCCCCTTTCCCTTATCCCCTGTGTAGAGTAGCAGGCTAGAGCGAAATAGCTCAGGCCGACCTCTCTGGCTTCTAATAAATTCTCACTCTCTCTCTGTTTTCGCCACCTATAGGCCATCTACATTCCTACGGACTCATTCTACCATGATGGTAGCCTGTTTTCCTACTTCCACCTCGGGCAATAAACCGGTTTCTGTCGCTGCAGATTACACCACACGCTTTGCCATCCCTCGAGCACTGCCTACGAGTTGCGCCACTGACTTCCCTGACTTTGTCTTGTACGATGTCATTCTATATCATGGCAGCACCCCTTGGCCACTGCTCACCGATCGAGGGAGGTACTTTCTTATACGTATAGTGGATGACATCCTACATATTTGCACAGCGCAAGACTACGAGTAGTTACGACGTAACTACAGAAGAAGAGACAAGGACAGAAATAGCGCTGACTTGAACTGAAATTTTATTAGCGAAAACGCTGGAAATATATACTCGCGACAGAACATCACCGCGCAATCGCGCAACCTATTGCATCACAGCAAGACAATCATCATCTCATTATATGATTACGACGCCACAGCTCAGCACAAATTCACGAAGCCAGAAACTTGATTTCTTTTTTAGTTAGAGCAAGCGAAGGCATGCTGATACATTGATCACGCAGCATATGGATTTCATTGGCCACCATAATTTCTCGTGTTAGCTTCAACACCAGCTAACACGAGAAATTATGGAAGCCAATGAAATCCAAATACTGGGTGATGCTTTCGCATGCTCTGACTAAAAAAAAATGAGTTTCCGGCTTCGACACAACACTTCGTGAATTTGTGCTGAGCTGTGGCGTCGTAATCCTATAATGAGATGATGATTGTCTTGCTGTGATGCAATAGGTTGCGCGATTGCGCGGTGATGTTCTGTCGCGAGTATATATTTCCAGCTTTTACGCTAATAAAATTTCAGTTGAAGTCAGTGCTCTTTCTGTCCTTGTCTCTTCTTCTGTAGTTACGTCGTAACTACTCGGAGTCTTGCGCTGTGCAAATATGTTGATTCCCAATTACCAACTAGCCCAAGCATCTGTCTTATCAGGATGACATCCTTCGTATACCTACTCCACTCAGCACAAGCTTACCACAGCTTATCACCCAAAGACGCATCGATTGACCAAGAGTCTCAACCAAACGCTTACTCAGATGCTGTGAATGTACGTTTACGACAGATCACCGTGACTGGGACGACGCTCTCCCATTTTTCCCCTTTGCTTATAACTCTTCTCGACCTGATATCGGAGGTTCTTCGTTATTATATTCGCTATTTGGCTGATATCCAGTGTTACCATTTTATACCCTTATTCCTACGGCTAGACCCTTGTTTACTGCATACGCCGGCGAAGTCATTGCTCTGCTTTATATAGTTTGTGAGGTCGACCATGAGATAACAGGCAAAAAACCAAGAACACTGCAAGAACTCCAAAAACCCGTTACGATAGTCAACATCAAAGCGTGGGATTTCTTCTGGTCCCAATGCCACCAATCGGTTTGCCAGAGAAGCTTATGTTCCGTTACAACGGGCCCTACAAAGTATTACGCGGACTCAGCGACGTGAATGACGAGATCGTACCTCTGGACGCAGCCTCTCCGAACACATCACTATAGGCGGACATTGTACATGTTGCTACACTGAAAGGGTATTGTTCTGCCAGCTCTTTGTCGATTTAACAAACGCAGTGACGGCGCTCCCACCACAGCAGGATCATCTTACGGTGTGACATGGACGTGAACCAGCGTAGTGGTCACTGATAATGACGAGCAAACGTGAAACGCTTGTGCGTGGGACTCACCAGCCACGTTGCCTTGATGATGATCTGCTGTGGTAATAAACCTACATCTGACATCTATCGTAATATTACTATTATCTGTTGCGGAGGGCTCCAGACCTTTGGACCATCTGGTGTGCTTTGACATGCACTGACATGGCCCAGAACACAGGCCTCTGCCATTTATCACGATTGTCAAATGGCGCAATATAAGTGAGTATGCACACTCAAGAACATGGTAATGTAGTGCATGCTGTGTATTCCCCGTAGATTCCCATCAAGATATTGTCGATTAACTGCAGCTCTGGGCGAAATTAGGAAAGCATACGTTCCTTCAGTGTTTAAGTTACTTTAAATTCATATTGTATTCAATTTATTAATACAAAGCGTGTTGTAATGACTTACTTACATAGCTGCTCAAAAGCATGGCATGTCAACTTTCAACGTACGCAAAGACAATAATCTACACACAGTGATGATAAAGTCTACAAGATTACACAATTCGATGCACCATAGTTGAGCTTGATATTTCGAGAGTTAACAGCGATGTGTAAATGACTGACGCTGAAAAAATTTAGACCACGAGGCATTTTCATCGCTGACTCAAATCGACGCTAGCTCTACGCCATCAGTATTGCAACGTGTTTAGATAAAATTGTGATTGCTTTAGAGTGCTATATGCACTCTACAATGGGAAAGAGCTGTAGTTAAAGGCGTAATATTCTTATTCGCAGAACGGTCCAAAGCCTGAACTTGCGCAGGAAGTATATTTCCAGAAATTTGTTATGACATCTGGCTGAGATCAACATTTCAAATCGCTTAGTTGACGTCTCGTCAGCGAAAATGCAAAAAGTTACTGATTGAAACGTATGTTGTATGTAAGCAAACCGGAGCTCTTATTAGGCTTGTATTCGACGAGTAACGAGATATGCGGGAAGTTGATCACTTACCATCAGTTTTTTAATCACCTCGATTCCCACATTGCCATTTCTTGATTTGAAAGTAGGCTGCAATTGAAAAGTATAATTAGAACTCAGTCCCCGATATCGTTATAATTCGTTCTAGCAGACCCAAGATGCACTACGTTCAGGCATGTCGAATGAAAATGACGGATATTTATGAACATACAAGGTTGCCTCTCTGCCATAGCATATTTGCCGTTCATGAATCCTGACTCCGTTCCGAAGCTGCCATCAGGTTGTCTCAAAAAATTGATCAGTGAGCACTAGCGCAGAGAGGACTCCGTTCAATTATTGTTTTATGTTTCTTCATTTTAAATACGAAGCATTTCTTATTAACCTTCGACGGCTTTGAGCGTATCTATCTATCTATCTATCTATCTATCTATCTATCTATCTATCTATCTATCTATCTATCTATCTATCTATCTATCTATCTCTCTATCTATCTGTCTATCTATCTATCTATCTATCTATCTATCTCTCTATCTAGCTATCTATCTATCTATCTATCATCTATCTATCTATCTATCTATCTATCTATCTATCTATCTATCTATCTATCTATCTATCTATCTATCTATCTATCTATCTATCTATCTATCTATCTATCTATCTATCTATCTATCTACGACTTTTAGCTCTCCTGACCGTTTGGATAACGATATCGATACCAAAGACGGTATGGGTGCACGGAGCTCTGTTTCTTGCACGGTGCTTTTTCGTTTTCACCGAAGGAGGACGTGAAGCTCGAGGAACGCTGAAGAAGCAGCGTTCTAGGTCTGGCGACGCAACCATTGCCCGAGCACTGCCTCGAACCGTTCGGTTTAGCCGGTGCAGCTAAGCAACTAGCATATCTCGCAAATAACCACCAAAGATACTTGATGCTTTGTCCTCAGAGCAAGATGAAAAAAATCGACTGCTGAGTTCCCTATTTGTTCATTGCCGTCAGCGCAGGGGGCGTGTAGCATGAGCAGGTTCAGATCGAAGAGCGCGGTCACTACGGTATGGGTGCTGCCATGTTGATTTGTAACCGCAGTTACCAGTGGTAAGCGACTCAGGTAATTAAACACATACGAAATAAATGCGAAAAAACGCATCATGTATCGATGAGGCGTAACACACTAAAAAAATGACCGCAGTTTCCCGAGTGGGAACATTGCTTAGCATGCGGAGCATATATGTGGAACTGCGATAAATGTGGTTTGAAATTTGCGACATGCGTGTGTGTTATGAGTGAACACGAGTGAACACGAGTGAACACGAGTGAACACGCACGCACGTATGCTGCGAAAGACGATGTTTATTGATGAGACGCTTTGGGTATTTTGAGCAAGATGGCTTTATGGTCCGTAAAATGAAGGGTGAGTGGGTCTGGTTGCAGCGGTCGAAGGTCGAAATTTTGAAAGACGTGGTCGATGCACGTCCCGCGAACCGTAGTCGGGTGATCTTTGCCGTCGTGCGTTGCTCGTTTCAGCGAGTGCCGCGACTCCATGTCGTCGACCACCCAATCGTCCTTGATGACGTCGACGTTGAACTCGCCAACTATCACGACGGGTCGTCGTTGCGGTCGTTATTTCAGGTATTCTTCCACGGCTTAGTCGACGTACTTCTCCACGGCGGCACATGATAAGTTGGGCGCGAGGTACATCGTCATGACATCGACTCCGCAGACGCTAGCGATGTAGTGCTCGCCATTGGCGCGTTGTTGAGCGTCGGGCTAGATGCTGATGACTCCCGTTTATGAGTATACGTACGAGTATGAGTACGTGGCCTTGCTCACGGAACGCAAACGCCGACGTTTCCGTTCCGCATCGCGAGCTCTTCTCAGTGCGGCCTTGTCCACGGACGAAGTGTCTTCGGTATTGCTTGCGGTTCCGCCAACACATTGGCTGACGCTATTGGAAGGGACTTCAGTAAATGTGTTTGTGGATTCGTTAACATACAATTTCACCAGCGACATCGGACGTGGAGCGACCGCACAATCCAACCGACGAAGGGCGGCGCGCCCCGACACTCGGTTATTTATAGTGAGTGCCGGCCCCGGCCTGCGCACGCGCGCGTTAGCATACAGCTGGCGCACGTAAAACTAAAGGCCACGCGGCGCGCGGAGGGGAGAAGCGAGCGCAGCGCGCGCTGTGTTGAGAGGAGGAGGGGATGCACAGATGGCTGGCAGAGAAGGAGGGTAGGCTGCGGACGGCGACTGCGCATGACTAGCTCCTAGTATAACATGTTCCACATGTAAAAAACGCCAATTTTTGGCGCAATTTTGCCAGTTTTTGGACACCAATAGCTGTGGCAATGTTTTGCTTGGAAAGCCTGTGGCTTTGTCACTCTTCGTAGCTTTAGTATTGCTTAACCACAGTTTCCCCGTTTCAAAATATCATTGGATTTTTATTGAAAGCACAAATATTAGGTGCCCACTACGCTACTCCTTCCGGAAATTAGCTAAGGGCCCACTACGCATCCGGCAACGCAAGCAACGCAACTGTTCACTCTGTGGATGATTTGGCTGCTACCGATGAATAAATATGTCAGAGCACTTTGTAATCAGTGGGCCTTGAAAGCATGCAGTCGTTGCTCAACTCATATCTTTTGAAGCCTGGCTTGATTCTACGTATCTGTCACCCAAAGAGGATGTGTCAAGGAGACTCCTAGGCGCCCACTACGTGACGTTCATATATCTTTTTTTGTCATATGCAGTTTTCACCAATATTGCCGCTCTGTGGTAGAACAACTGCCTGCCACGCCGATGGCCGGCAGAGCTTCAATCCTCTCGGAAATTTCAATCACCCATTTCATTTGCATCTTTCTCGATTTTCTGGTAACGGACAAAATGATCATCTTTCGCTCACAAGCAACGACGCCGACCCGGAATTTCTTCGAAACGAGCCCCTTAAAACTTTCGTGCTAAAATGAATGAATGAATTAATTAATTAACTTTATTCGAAGTCCGACAGTGTTCGCGCTGAAAAAAAATTTTTTTGGCCTTGTGCTCACGACATCTTCCTCATGCCGTGTACGAGCTTCGCGTTTCGAGAACGAAGAAGACCGTGAGTGCTCACACTGGTCGTTCGGCGTTGTCGCGACCAGAGCCAGAGCTCAACCATCAACGCTTGTTTTATGAGTGAGTAACCGTAACGCAATCATCGCTAAAACATAGTCTTCTCGTGCCTCAGTGTTCGTGAGATGGTGATTTAGGAATAACTTCAAAACAATATCGCTTGTGCATCAAACGATGCATTCGCCGGTTACAACCGAGGAATGAATACATGTTGCGTCCCCACAACTGTGGTTTGTCTGCAAGAAAGCCGTGTTAGGTGCAAGAAAGCCGTGCAATAGTCGTGTTAGGTGGCTTATGTTGTAACCGTAAGTAGGTTCTTGCTCGCAGTACAAGTACTACAAACACTAATTATTACGTCGACAGCATCTTTCCTGGAATATGCCAGGAAGCTCAACTTCGCCTACCGAAAAGCAAATACATGAACCTTTGTATGTGTGGGAAGACCACCTACTTGAAACACGCGAGGTACCCGAAGTCACGGAAATGAGCACACGTATTCAGATGGGGCCCACATCAAAATTTTCTTAGAAAGCGGGGGCACAGCGATGACTGCTGGCAAAGCTTACATTATTTTTTTGCTCGTAAACGAGTGCATGCAGTTATAGTGATACGTGTCCATGCTGTTATTGGAGTTTCCTCAATCGGGACACTAGCTTTGTCGTAGATAGAAGCTTTGGAATCATAGAAATTTAAACACATCACAGAACTCTTAAAACAAACACGCGGGACTGCTAGTGTAGAATGCCGCACGAGACGAACAAATCGACGTGTAACTAATGTGGGCGTGCACTGTGGATTACATCAGAACTTTTCATAGTAGCACCGAGCTACGATTGCTATAACGAAGTGCGCGTGTTTGATGGATCATATTTGTTGAGTAATTTGCATTTTTGGCAGGATCATGATATAATTTGAAAGCGCCTTGCATGAGAGCTTCTGAAATTGATGGTCAATCTGTAACACAGCTTTACCCGCTTTAAGTTGGCACCTATCTGTTTCGGAAGTTCCCTTAAGCATTGTGGAGGCTATAGTGCTCCTCAACCAATAGGAAGGGCTATTAGCCTCTCCACATGTATTCTACCGCGCCATGTCGTCTGCTCACAGTCTTCACGGCGTCTGCTCACCAAATTTTCTATACGCCCTCATTGCAGTTAATATGACCAGTTTATTACCCTAAATGTAATGTGACACTGTGAAACAAGCAAATATACCGAGTCACCAACTTCGCCTCTTTCGAAACATTTGGTAGCTTCGAGATGTAGCGTTGCGGAGACTCATTTGAGGCCATTTGTGCGGTATACACACGTGTATAATCAGTAACTGGGTGCTACATAATAACAGGTGCAATTGTTTGAACCTAGAAAAAAAAACTTGGACCACCTTCCGCGAAAGGGAATTCCATGTGTACATGCGAAACAGCGTGCGCTAACGCTTACACCGGCGGTGACGTTGACGATAACGCTCATCAAGGCAATGCCACGTAAAGAAGCCCTTGACTGAGTTCCAAACACGCGATCCAGTGCCTACATATACAGGGAGGCCAGTGACGGGTAGTGCAACGCGAGCAGTCGATTTTAAACGCGAAGCATTTCTTAGCGAGCTTCGGCGACATTGAGCGTATCTATCTATCCATTTATCTATCTAGCCGCCTACGACTTTTAGATCTCCTGGCCGTTTGGATAATGGTATCAATACCACACTAGTATGGCATAACATGACTGTATGAAGAACATATTTCTCTAGTCATAACATGAAAATTATGACATTTATGTCACGAATGTCATGATTTACATTTCATGGTCTTGCAGTTCTTGCGGTAGTTTCGTTTTCATGGCATGTTGCAGAACTGGTATGATATGGCGTGAATGCATGTGTCACAAAACGAGCGCTCAAAAAGGGCGCGCCGCCAACTTCTCGCGAGGAAACGCCGGAGTGACGCCGTGAAGTCAACGATAAAAAAAGGAAAGAAAACAGACATCTAAAGGCTCCCCGGGCGCGCGACTCTCTCCCTCGGAAGCGTGGGTCCGCCGACGAACCTCCTCACCCCACATCGGCGGCCGAGCAAGCACTCGAAATTTCTAGATGGAAAGGGGCGTGGTGATACCGGGTTGAGTCATCCGTCGCGGACGGCCCTCGTATCCTCTCGACCTTTCCCCCAGCCTTCGCTGCGCATCGCGCCGAAGAAATGATGAGAACTTTCTTGAATCTCGCGCGGAAGGTATTTAATCGAGCAGCCGAGGCGAAAGATCAGGAGAAGACGGAAGTTAGCGCCAGAGCGCGTAGGGATTCCGCCGTGTAGTCGGCGAAGGTTTTGTCCGTAGAGACAAAGCAGGAGAAGAAGAGGATTTCCACCTGCTGGGTGACGACTCGAGCTACAGGCAAGAGTGTGTGTTTACCGCTATCGAGCGAAGACGCGTGGCAACAGCTGCGTGTGTGAGGCCGACGTGTTTCCGGCGAAGAAGTTTGAAGCTTGGAGAGTGGCCAATTGAAGACGCGAGGTTTCCTGGAAGAGAAACTTCGGCGAGGTTTCCTGGAAGAGAAACTTCGGGGCCAGCGGGACGACAACAACGCTGGACTTTGAGTGAGTGATTCTCGGAAGAGTATCATCGTACTTTTGTTCCAAGAACTTTGGACTGAATAGGTTTCCTATCTCTTTAGTCTTTAAGTGTCTTGGTTGTTCAATGCATGCGACTGCATTGTAGTGCGTATTGTTGTCTGTGTCCGTTGTTTCGAGTGTGGCTTATTGTACTGTGTAGTACGTTGTTTGGTGGGTGACATATTGTATTCAACTATTGTGGGGTGTGCATACTTGTTTATTGTTTTTGATCTGCCATTATTGAGAATATAATTCTGTTTTGTTTATCAACTCTCGGCTCTGACTTGTTCTTTGGGCCACAGCCGGCGTCCGCTGGCGCGCCAAAAAGGACCACTTCTAAATTGTCCACGCTTTCGTGGTGCGGTTCGGGGGGCCGATACTTCGGCCCTTGGAATTAGCCCGGCGATCGCCTCCCGAATTAACGGGACCTGTGTGACAATTAATCTGGCGTCCGCGACAGGACCCTTTTGGTGCACAGTGTGTCCAAAGTAGTGAGAAAGAGCCTCGTGTTGTTGACAGTGCTATCGGAACGATTTTGTGTGTTGTTCAGTGTTCTCGTTAACAAGTGCAGGAGAGTGTTCCGATATACTGATTTAGGCAGATATTTTTTGCACGCGGAAAGGTTTTATTTGCGAGACACAATGGATCTCGAAAAGTTAGTCGCTCTTGGTGAGAAGATGGGTCTTTCTGGCGCCGAACTACGAAAGTGGGTCACCCAGAAGGAGAAAGAAGAAAAAAAGAGGGCCAAAGAAGAAAAGGCAGCTGAGCTGGAAAAAGAAAGGTTGGCGGTCGAAAGAGCCAAAGCGGAAAAAGAAGCTGAGTTGGAGAGAGAGAGGTTGGCAGCTAAGAGAGCCAAGGAAGAAAAAGCAGCTGAGCTGGAGAGAGAAAAATTGGCAGCCGAAAGGGCGAGAGAAGAAAGAGAAGCGGAGATGGCTGAAAGGGAACGGCAGCGGCAGCACGAAATGGAACTCGAGCGGCTCCGTTTGCAACAGCGAATTGAAACTCCCGTCCAAGCTAGAGTTGAAAGCAGCGAACGGGAAGATCACGGCTTCCGCTTGAACCCAAGCAAGCTGCTCGTAGCGTTTGATGAAAGGAAGGACGACCTTGACGCGTACCTTCACCGGTTTGAGACGATTGCGAGGAGCCAGAATTGGCCGCAACATCAATGGGCAACTGCTTTGAGTACTTGCTTGAGTGGTGAAGCGCTCAGTGTGTACGGTAGGCTGACGCCGACCGATGCAGCTAACTATGCAAAGGTGAAAACTGCTTTGCTGAAGTGATTTAGATTTACTGTGGAAGGATTCCGGGACAGATTTCGGACAGGAAAGCCAGCTGATGGTGAGACGGCTACGCAGTATGCCGCCCGACTTTGCCATTATTTCGACAGATGGATTGAACTTTCAGGGACAGCGCAGGAGTACGATGAGCTTAGAGAGCTCCTAATTAGAGAACAATTTCTTACTAGTTGCCACCCAAGCCTGTTGCTGTACTTGAAAGAGAGGAAGGCTGAGTCACTTGAAGGCATGCTTGAATTGGCTGATCAGTTCTTGGAAGCGCAAGGTGGCACTAATTTGGCCAAGGTCAAGAAGGATTGTCCCGAAGATTCGAAGAAATCGGCTCCCGAAGAAAATAAGCGTGCACCAGAGAGCATTCCGCGATGTTTTCTGTGTAACCGAGTAGGTCATCGCGCGAAAAACTGTCGAACGATCTTTACGAGCCCTACAGTAGTAAAATGTTTTAAGTGTGGTCAGAATGGGCACAAAGCAGACGCATGTCGAAACGGAGCGAGTCAAACTCACCAGGTATCCTGTGTGCTAGCAGCACCGAAATCCGATGATAATGCCGTCACCGACGGATTTGTAGAGTTGAAAAATGGGGAAAAAATTTCTATTGTGGGTGCTGTAATGCAAAACGGCCAACCAGTGTTTCGAAGGGAATGCCAACGCTGCCTGGAAAAGTTGCGGACAAAAAGATTACGGTTTTAAGAGATACCGGTAGCTCCACTGTTATCGTGCGAAGAAATTTGGTGCGGGAGAGTGAGTCAACAGGCAAAACGAAACCGATTTGCCTAATTGACCGTACGGTTCGGATGCTTCCCGAAGCAGAAATTGAGGTTGAAACCCCGTACTTCAGCGGGAAGGTTACCGCTTTATGCATGACGACCCCCCTGTACGACCTTGTCATCGGAAACATCGATGGGGCGCGAGGACCGAATGATCCGGAATGTTTGGGAGAAGACCCGAAGATAGAGCCCTCGCCAACCCAGCGGCCGCGAGATACAGTGGAGGAGCATCCCGTGACGGATCTCACTCGAGCCCAAGGTGAAGCCGCGGTGCAAGGGACTATGAATGATAAGATGATCGTGCCGAATGAGTTCACGTGCTGGGCAGCTGGACGTACGTCGGCACGACCTCAACTGACCGGCAGTGTAAAGGTGACGGCGTCGGCCAGCCGGGCCCAATGTCGTGACATGAACAAGCGGGTGAATAACCGGGCAGGATCGGTTGAGCGTCATGTCCCGTTAGCAGTGTCGGAAGTGACAACGATGGCTGAGACGCCGCCTCAGATACCGTCGTTGGAAGGGGCTCGCCGGAACAAAACGAGCAAAAACAATAAAAAGAGATCGAGAGAGCACCGCAAGAAAGGACGCAAGCGCAGCTCGAAATACACAAGATAAGTGGTGAGGTCGAATCAGAGTGTGTTTGGCAGTGCTGAGTGCCATATGTTGTGTTAATGTTGTGTTATCCTGTGTCACAAGTGTCGAAGTGTCTGTGCTGTGATGTGATGTATAGTATTGTACAATTGTTGTAATGAGAAAACTTTGTACATTTGTATTGTTGGGAATGTGTGGTGGAGTGTTGTACTCATGTGCCTGTGGTTATATTTCATGTGTTGTGGGATTGAATTACAATGTACAATTGTATTGAGTGATGTAATGTGAATGTGAAGTGTCACAAGCGACGGACTAGGTTACAGTCTTTTAGAGTGTGGGGACTGTTCGCGCTCGTTTGTGTGGTTTTGAATATTATGAGATAATGTTCTTAAAGTGGGGGGCAGTGTCACAAAACGAGCGCTCAAAAAGGGCGCGCCGCCAACTTCTCGCGAGGAAACGCCGGAGTGACGCTGTGAAGTCAACGATAAAAAAAAGGAAAGAAAACAAACATCTAAAGGCTCCCCGGGCGCGCGACTCTCTCCCTCGGAAGCGTGGGTCCGCCGACGAACCTCCTCACCCCACATCGGCGGCCGAGCAAGCACTCGAAATTTCTAGATGGAAAGGGGCGTGGTGATACCGGGTTGAGTCATCCGTCGCGGACGGCCCTCGTATCCTCTCGACCTTTCCCCCAGCCTTCGCTGCGCATCGCGCCGAAGAAACGATGAGAACTTTCTTGAATCTCGCGCGGAAGGTATTTAATCGAGCAGCCGAGGCGAAAGATCAGGAGAAGACGGAAGTTAGCGCCAGAGCGCGTAGGGATTCCGCCGTGTAGTCGGCGAAGGTTTTGTCCGTAGAGACAAAGCAGGAGAAGAAGAGGATTTCCACCTGAGGGGTGACGACTCGAGGTACAGGCAAGAGTGTGTGTTTACCGCTATCGAGCGAAGACGCGTGGCAACAGCTGCGTGTGTGAGGCCGACGTGTTTCCGGCGAAGAAGTTTGAAGCTTGGAGAGTGGCCAGTTGAAGACGCGAGGTTTCCTGGAAGAGAAACTTCGGCGAGGTTTCCTGGAAGAGAAACTTCGGGGCCAGCGGAACGACAACAACGCTGGACTTTGAGTGAGTGATTCTCGGAAGAGTATCAACGTACTTTTGTTCCAAGAACTTTGGACTGAATAGGTTTCCTATCTCTTTAGTCTTTAAGTGTCTTGGTTGTTCAATGCATGCGACTGCATTGTAGTGCGTATTGTTGTCTGTGTCCGTTGTTTCGAGTGTGGCTGATTGTACTGTGTAGTACGTTGTTTGGTGGGTGACATATTGTATTCAACAATTGTGGGGTGTGCATACCTGTGTATTGTTTTTGATCTGCCATTATTGAGAATATAATTCTGTTTTGTTTATCAACTCTCGGCTCTGACTTGTTCTTTGGGCCACAGCCGGCGTCCGCTGGCGCGCCAAAAAGGACCACTTCTAAATTGTCCATGCTTTCGTGGTGCGGTTCGGGGGGCCGATACTTCGGCCCTTGGAATTAGCCCGGCGATCGCCTCCCGAATTAACGGGACCTGTGTGACAGCATGGCGAACACAAGCGACAGACCCTGACATAAAAATCATGACATGCGTATCATGTAACAACATGACTAACCTGCCAAACGCATGATGCGCTCGCAGCCGTTTCGCTAGAGTCACATATACCAAATGTGGTATTACAGTACGTAAATGGATGACGAAGGTATGTGACTGCTGCAAACATGATTATCATGAGATGCGTGTCATGTAATAACATGACCACATGCCACGCTCATGATGTGCTGGCGGCCGTGTCGCTAGCTTCACATATACCAAATTTGATATTACGGGACGTGAATGAATGACGAAAGTATGATACTGGTTCAAGCATGATAAACATGAGATGCGTGTCTTGTAACAACATGTATACATGCTACGCTCATGATGCGCTCGCTGCCGTTTCGCTATCTTCACATGCACCAAACTCGGTATTGATTTGTGGGGTTTAACGTCCCAAAACCACCATTTGATTATGAGAGACGCCGTAGTGGAGGGCTCCGGAAATTTTACCAAACTCGGTATTACGCGACGCGAACGGACGACATAGGTAAATGACACATCCAAACATGATAATCACGACATGAGTGTCATGTAACAAGATGACTACATGCCACACTGATGATGTGCTCGCGGCCGTTTCACTAGCTTCACATATGCCAAATGTGGTATCGCGTGACACCAATGAATGAAGAAGGTATGTGATTGGTGCAAACATGATTATCATGAGATGCGTGTCATGTGAGAACATGATTGCATGCCACAGTCAAGGCGCCAATACATTTCGACGTGACGCGGTGGGCGTGCTCGCCGGTGTTCCTTTCGTCGCGTCACGCCGGCGTTGCCACGCCAGGCACCGGTGCTGCCATATACTCGCAGGCACGCGCCGCGCTGCGTTGCTTTGTCGCATGTGCATTTCAGCGCGTCCGGCGTCCCTCCTCCACCAAAATATAAGTGACTTTTGAAAGGGGAAAAAGAAGAAATAAGCGCAGTTTCATTACTGCCTCTCTATCAATGGAGGGTACCTCCAGAGTTCTGCGCGGGGGATGTGGGGAAAGGAGGGATTAAAAAGGAATAGGGAGGAATTAAAGGTATGGAGATAAAGAGAGGAGTAGGAAGAGAGAGGTGCAGGGACAGCAACATACGGAAGTAAAGAGAAGATAAGCAAGGTGGACACGGTCGCAGAAGTCCCAGGACGGGGCACCATTCAGCGAGAGCTCTTGGCGGCGTCAGGAGATGGCGATGGTTGAGCCAGTCGGCCAGAGCTGCGCTGTCGTCGGAGATCACGGGGGCACAACTGATCGGCACGAAATCCAGCTAGCGAGTCGTCACAAAAAGAGGGAGATGCAGTGTTGTCGGGATAACGCATAGGCGCGAAATGCAGCATGTCGCAATTCGCGCCAGTTGCCGTCGGGCCGCGCCGACGGACGCTGGTCGCGCCTGGCGTAGGAATAAAGAGTGCTCGCGTTTAGCTAACGTTTCGTCGCTGTGCCCAGCGTGCGCGCGCGTCAGCGCTACATTGGAGTAAATTGGGTCCTTCACGATGTGCTGGCGGCCGTTTGGCTAGCTCCAGATATACCAAATTTGGTGTTATGTGACGTCAATTGATGACAAAATATATGACTGGTGCAAACATGATAATCCTGACACGCGTGTGATGTAAGAACATGACATGATACAACGCTCGTAGCGTGCTCGCGGCCGGTTCGCTAGCTCCACATATGCTAAATTTGGTATCACAGGACATGAATAGATGATGGAGGTAAACGAGACATCCAAACGTGATAATAATGACCCGGAAGTCTTGTACGGCATCATTTACCTCCATCTCGTAACGTTATGCCAATTTTAAAGTGAAATAATAACATTCCTCATTCGTGCTTCGCATACAATCGATTCCCTCTGTACGTGTGATCTGCCTTTTTTTTTTATTCCCCAAATCTAAATAGGCAGCTTTGCGAGCTGACGTGCCTTTTAAGCAAGAAGTAGATTACAGGAGGAATGATACAGCATCCTTTGAAATCAATGTGTGAAACTTGCATGTAATGTTATATACACATTGTAGTAGCTGCCGCGGTGAAATATAACACCCGCTGCTAGAGCAATAAGGCGTGCGGCGTGGTTGGACGCTGACCACATGTACTGACGTTGGCTGGTTGAGGGACAACATTATGCTGTACGTAGTGCCAATTGTGTGTTTTGAACCCGCGAACCAAATTAGAATGTCCTGCTATTCCAAATGAGCTCACATAAGATATTGCCGAACCTTGCTATCTAGCATCGGTTATCATCAGAGCCTGTGTTACTGCTACTTTGTTATAGCTAGCGACAAGCCGATAATTAAGTACTTTAACAAGCTACAGTACGGGTTATATGTTTTCTTGAAGATAGAAAAAAGGGTGACCGTGGTTTGATAAAAATAGTGTGTGAATGCTTGTGATGCACAATCCGATGCACCCAGACGGTGCTTCTGCCTCCGGGAGTTCATGTCACAAGACAAAGATGTTTCTGCTACTGTAGACTAGAGGGTAGCACTAGCCGAAGACGAAGTTGAAGTGACTCTTGCTTAGAATGATGGTGTTCTACCCTTCATAGTGCGCCAGCGCTACACCACGAACGTATTGTAAATATACTGTAAATACTGCAACTGTTCGCGTAACTATATATGATCCCGCGCAATGTGGAAGCTGGTCCTTTTTGGGATAGTGTAACCAATGGCACCAGTAACCGAAGAACTTCAATTGCCTTGAACACTGCTAACTGGTATATTCTACGGCCTCATACAAATTATCGGTCAGAGCTACTACAATTTCACCTACCTACTGCACTAAATAAGTTCAAATTAACAAGTGATACTCTACGTGTAATGGCTAAAAATTCTATTTTAAGTATGGTTTCATTAAATGTTTAGCTTTCCAAAAAATGTTTCTTGAGTGTTTGTAGTGATTCTCGCAAGGCAAGTTGAAATGTTTTGCCTTAAGTAAACCTGTCTCTGTACCGCACGTTGCTACCATTGTTTCGGGGTGGCGGGGCTTGTCAAGCTGCAGATATTGCAGCTTTTACCCTGCTATTCTCACCATGTATGAAAATTTTTCCTCTTTTCTATTCGGCTTTTGTTCAAACTGTATATATCATTATGTATCGATTATGGTGAAATAAACCAAGTGTGAAATCTCAAAATCTCAAATATGTAAAGAGTATTAGTGACACATTAGAGAAATGGGAGAAGGATGACGTACAAATTAATGATGAAAAATTTTCTGTTATGGCGAAAACAAAGTGCGAAGCCCCTGATGTGCTTTATCGCAGTCTGTTCAATCTTGAACACACGAATAATCCGTGACTACCTATACAAAAGAGAAGGCTTCTGCTCCATGTCTCGCAAGTTATTTCATCCAATCGTGGTTACCTGAAGCCGTAGAGTTTCTCCCAAAAATATATAGAGGGAAATTCGGTGCTAGTGAGTTGCTGGATGCAAGAGAATGTCGGAATATGTGAGCTTCGAACTTGACTCAGATTTGTCTACCTCAAATACACGTCTGATGTCACGTTAAAATAGTAGATTTCTTAGTAAAAGGGCACGTACTAAGCTATTTATGTTTTGCTATTGCACAGAAACGTGTTTTATTTCACGTCGTGGTACAATTTTACGAAGCGTAAAAAGTATCCAACAGCCGCTAAACTTCAGGCAGACGACGAAGCCAGTGCTCCCTCTGCCATTTTATGTCGTCTGTTTCTTGCTTTCGCCGTTTGGATGTGCCGTAGGCTTGAGTTGACTTTTATTTTAGAGTATAATATGCGTGAACGAGATCTGCTTATAAAGGTTTTGTTTTAGAGAAGCTTTCTTTGCGCAGTTGTATCCACTTTTGATCTGAAGCCTCGCTGAACACCAGCAAACACAAGCTTCGCTGACACATATACCGTCATTCCAAGGGCTCCGACGATGCCCCTTAAGAACTTTGCATAGACGATGGTACCATATTTTACGCTAAGTATTTTTGTGAAAACTTTGTGTCTCGAGCTGCCCGAGCGCTAGTGTTAGAAGCGTGACGTGACACTACAGTTTCACAGGGAAGAGGTGTCGCATTTGCGCTCCCTCGGAGACCTGCCGCTGCATTACTACATGACTAAGTGAAGGTTTAATGTCAGCTTCGGTGGTGTTTGGCTTCTCTGTCTCGCTATAGATGGCGCGCCTCTGCGCAAGCGACGGGTTGAATTCAATCATCCCGTAGATATACCTGGATGGCACATTCCAGAATTTTAAACCAAGGCAAAGTACCTATTTTAACATTGGGGCAAAGGGTGGGCAGATAACCAACGGAGCAACTAATCTGAGAAACAAAGGCGAAATCATGCCAATACTTAGCCGCTGTATTGTTTAGCAAGAACTACGGCAGTAAGAAGAGTACCAACTTTAACTAAGAAATGTGTGCACAGTCTTTGCGAAACAAAGCCCCAGATTACTTTCGCTCGCAGCATAGGCTTACACGAGTTTAACCTACTCAACCTTTTCATTGCTTTTCTCCAGAGCTGGCGAGGGGAAGTTTTGAACCAGGGAATCGTTGTGAAGTGATCTGGGACCACCAGCGGAGTTTCGGAATGGCCAAACAAGACGGTAGCATCAAGGGACTTCTTGGTGTCGCTGCACCGTTGTACCTGGCACCGCTATTGTTGATCAAGAGCCTGGTACCTTGTTTTCAACCTCCTACGTCCTGGCAGCTGTTAAAGATCTCGTATTTTACGCAATAGTCCTAGACAGAAACCGCAGTTGTCCACTGAATCAAGACGAGAACTCCCTCAGTGATGGTGTTCGAAATTCCAAACATTTAAAAGAACAACGTTCAAGTATAAGCCATGTAGATAGATCATTTTTGTTTATATAACCATCTACATTACCTAAGTGATGTAGATTGTTAAATAAACAGCTGTCCTATTGCAAAGCGGCACTATATTGCACCAACTTGCGCAGTATATACCACCGCCCAATGAAGTATATAATAATGACCCAATGAAGTTACCAGTATACGTGATCATGGAAACACGGTTGAGGAATTCAATCTTCTCGAGGTTGGAGTTCTTCTAAAATGTGCAATTCCCGATATCAACGTTACGCGTTCTCCATCAGGTCGCTTATAGCCTGCCACAACAGAATATTTGAATGAAGCGCCAATAGCAAGTATAGTGCTTTCAATTCCACAATGCATCATCGGCAGAACGCATTCATATGCTTGTGCTCAGCTCCCATTGGACAAGTGCGTGTACACCTTGCCTTCTGTTCAAAGCCCTCGTTTTGAGACTGTGGAGTTTGAGCCCTGGAAAATTTATTTCGTTTTATTTATTATTAGTTTTCGTTTACGCGTGCTAGCTGAAGGTTAGGGATCTTTTGTTATTGAAGAGTGTTTTTTTAGGAACACCCCCCCCCCCCCACTTAGCAGGTTCGTTAGCCAAGGGTTCAATTAAAAATATAAAGATCCAGTTGGCGTGTAGGACACATAATTTGTGAAACTGGTTGGCCAATGGCGAAGACACTGTTCGAATTTATAGAACAGCTTCGTAATGTCAGTCACTGCATGTCTTACGCAGCTTGCATCTGTTATCAAACTGGCCACCCACATTCACAATTTATAGAACGCACACACGCACACACACACACACACACACACACACACACACACACACACACACACACACACACACACACACGTGTCCCCAGGATTCCGGCCCACGAGCAGGAGGTGCGCTTTCCCGCACGGTGGGGGCGGGGCCCCGCGTCTTTCTATGGGACCGGAGAGCAAAACGATGATAACTCCTCTCCCTTTCTGATTTTCTCATTGCTTTCAAGGTTTCAAGTAGCAACTGTATGAACCTTTCGTCGGCTGGAGTTACAGTATCGTAGTTCCAATAGTGCGAGTTCCCTAGCTTATTAAAAGATAATGCACAGCGCCTATGTGCGCTCTCGGAAATATCGGCTGTTTTACCGCGTTTGAATCGCTGCCCCGGAGACGTGCTTGAAGATATCCAATTGCTTTCTGGGATTTAGGTACTGCCATATGTCTAGTTTATAATGGTATAGAGCGTGTTTGAAGCGCGTGGTAAAAAAAAGTTCCCTGGCCAGTTTTGTTCAGGGTGCGACAGCCGTCAATAGGGAGCCTACATGAACGGCCGTTTTTAGGGTGATGTCAGCCTTTGACCTACTACATGCCGCCAACGCACCGCCGCCCGCCAAAACACAATGTTGCCAGACAGCAACGCCGCGCTGTCACTCCATCTTGGTGCCGCACTGCGTCTACGCCCGGTTACGTTTAGTTCTCAATAATACGGCGTCGAACGTTGCGGTAGCGTGTTAAACGCTGCCAGTAAAGCCTTAGAATGCCTGGATGCTGCGTACCGCTCTGCACTAACCACAACAGAAAGAGGGTGCGAATGTTCCGCCTCCCAGCGAGCCCTGGCCGACGACAACTATGGCTGGCTCAAGTGAAGCGAGACGGCTGGGAGCCCACCAGTGCGTCTCGTATTTGCTCTGTGAGTACTGCGTATTTCGTTCACTGTTTTTTCCTGCGGCACACGTATATGTGTTTCGCGGTTTTCGCGAATGAGTAGATAACCGAAGTTGTCGTTGCTGCGTCCACGCATTGCGAGTAGGAAGCCCACAAACAGGACGCGTCCGCGCGTTCGTACGGAGACGCGCTCGCTAGTCTGAGCTGTTGCCACGCTTGCGTTCGTGTCAGCGTAACCTCAGTATTATGTCGCAAGTGTTTGTGTGTGGGCTGCGATTTTCTTCGTGCGCTCACTTTGAGAACTGGGTCTTACACGACCCTGAGAACCGCCGCTGTCAAAAGCCCAGGTGTTGTGTGTTGTTACAAGGGCTGGGCACCGACGCCGTACGTAGGTATACATGCTCGGTCGCCTCCCTACAATAATGCTGAATAGTCCAGCTGAATTAAATTCTAGCTGTTTGTCGCAAATGCATCTGCAGTCAGATGCCGGACGGTCGGCTCCTTTTTGTTGCGCCGTACTTCACGTAGCTGGAGGGAGCGGCGGCTGACGCCAAAATGGCGGCGCACAGAAAACTATGCTGAATTTGGTGGAAGCTGGTAACAGCGTGCCCCGTTGCCCGCTGGTTTTGGCTGAGTTTCTTGAAGGCACTTATTAAGATGTCTCCACCCTAAAAACGGCCGTTCATGTAGGCTCCCTAGCTGGATGGATGGATGGATGGATGTGGCTGTACCCTTTAGATCGGGCGGCGGCTAACGCCACCTAGCCGTAATACTTAGTGAACTAACCATTACATTTATCTTTTTTTCCTTTAAATAATGAAGTTGAGGATTCGTACTTCACAGTGAAGGGTTTAATTTTCACTCGTGCCTTGACTTTAGCCACCAATCAGATAACCTCCTTCTAGTTAAGTCTACCCGCTTAAAGTCTATTTTGCCCTCGCTGTCCCTAAATCCCAGTGCTTTGAAAAACTCTGCGCCATCATCCTGAACTATAGGGTGAAGCCCTTTACAGAACATTATTAAGTGTTCGGCAGTTTCTTCTTCCTCTCCACACGCACTGCATATTGTGTCGCCCCCTTCGTATTTGGCCCGATATGTCTTGGTTCGCAGTACTCCCGTCCTGGCCTCAAACAGTAGAGAACTACCCCGAGTATTATCATAGATCCTTTCCTTGGCAATTTCCTGCTTAAAAGTTCGATTGATCTCCAGTGCGGACTTCTTAATCATGCCCATTCTCCACATGTCAGTCTCCGTTTCCTTCACTTTCTTCTTAACCGATAGTTCTTTTTGGTTTCGCCACCTGCTGTTTTCTAAGTATTTACCAGTCAACTTCCTGGTTCGCTTCCTCCATTTTGTATCGACATTCTTCATGTACAAGTAGCTGAAAACCTTCCTAGCCCAACGCTCTTCCCCCATTTCTCTCAATCGCTTCTCAAATTTTATCTTGGTGCTAGCCTCCCTGCCCTCAAATGATGTCCATCCCATATCACCTTGTACTCCCTGATTTGGTGTATTCCCGTGAGCTCCTAAAGCAAGCCTACCTATTCCACGTTGCTTAATTTCTAATCTTGCTTGAACTTTTGATCTCATGCACAAGACCGCATTGCTGAACGTCAGCCCAGGAACCATGACCCCTTTCCATATTCCTCTCACAACATCATACCTATTGTAATTCCACAGTGCCCTATTTTTCATGACTGCTGCATTCCTGTTACCTTAAGTCGTCACGTATATTTCGTGTTCCCTCAGATACTCGATCCCATTGCTTATCCATACGCCCAGATATTTGTATTTATCTGTCATCTCTAGCGTGACCTCCTGTATTCTAAGCTCACTACCTTCGTTGTCATTAAAAATCATGACTGTTGATTTTTCCCTACTGAATCTAAAATCTAACCTATCTCCCTCATTACCGCAGATGTCCATCAATCTCTGCAAATCTTCCTTGTTGTTGGCCATTAGCACTATATCATCTGCGTACATTAATGCCGGTAGTGCCTGATCAATAAGTTTTCCTTGTTTGACTAAAGAGAGGTTGAAGCCCAGTCCACTTCCCTCTAATTCTGCCTCTAATCCTTGTAGGTACATCATGAATAATAAGGGTGACAGGGGGCACCCCTGCCTAAGCCCCCGTTTTACCTCTGCAGGCTTGGATACCTGTTTTTCCCACTTTATAACTACCTTGTTACCTTTATAGACACCCTTTAAAAGATTAGTGACTACATGTTCCATGCCTAGTGTGTCCAGTATTCCCCACAATTCCTCTTGAACCACGCTATCGTACGCTCCCTTGATATCCAAAAATGCTAGCCACAGGGGCCTGTGTTCTTTTTCTGCTATTTCGATGCACTGCGTCAGTGAGAACAGATTGTCTTCCAACCTCCTGTGTTTCCGAAACCCATTCTGCAGTTCCCCCAGCACCCCCTCATCCTCTATCCACGCCTGCAGTCTTTCCTTTATAATCTGCATCGCCAGCCTGTAGACCACTGATGTCACTGTTATAGGACGGTAGTTGTTTATGTCAGCTTTGTCCCCCTTTCCTTTATAGATCATGCTCATCCTGCTAAGTTTCCATCCATCGGGAACTTCACCATCGATTATTATTGTACTCACTGCCTCTCTCAAAGCCTGTTTAGACTTCGGACCTAATGTTTTTATCAGCCTAATTGGAATGCCATCTGGGCCTGTTGATGTACTACTAGGAACCCTTTTCTCAGCCCTTTCCCACTCTTGTTGTGAAAATGTAGCCATTTGCACCACTTGATTCGTCTTTGTCTATTGTGGTGCATAAAGTACTTTGTTGAAATTTTTCTGTCACCCTTGTTCTTATATATTCAATAGCTTCGTCCCCTTCTAGCCTAGCACCTTGGGCTGTAGTTATAAAGTTCTGCTCTAGGCTCGTCTCATCTCTTAGGGAGTTTAGATGGTTCCAAAATTTCGCAGCTGCCTTTCTATCTTTTTTATGTACTTCTGCCAGCCACTGAGCTCCCTTCCTTCTAATCTTTTCATTGATCAGAAGGGATGCATCCCTTCTACAGCTTAGAAAGGTTGCCCATTTTCTTTCCACATCATCTGTCGGTTCACCCCGCTGCTTAGCATGTCTGTGTTCCCGAGAGGCTTCCCGACGTTTTGCTATGGCTCTCTTAACTTCCTCATCCCACCAACTTTTGGGTTTGTGTCTTCTTTTCCGGGGCGACTTGTCACGCGTCTTAGCAAGCTCTATCTCAAAGAGTCTAATTAGATTCGTGTATGTCCACACTGTCTTATTATCCTCCGTGATTACTTTCTCAATTTGTTTAGTGGCTATTTCAATTTGCCTTTCTGGATAAAAATTTTCCTGTAGTTGCTCATCTTGTCTCCTTCCCACTTTCACTGCTCTTCCAAAACTTAGCTTGATACGTTTGTGATCGCTACCCAGACTTCTGGAGCCACATTCATCTATGCACATTCCCCTGAGCCTATCATACAACTTATATGACATCAGTGCCTAATCTGTCGTCGAGTGCAGCCTTCCTACCTCCCATGTTATTTGCCCTTCACACTTCTCGGTACTGTTGCAAATGATCAAATCAAGCCTTTCATACATATCCATGATCATTTTGCCTGTCCGGTCGGTATACCCATCTATATCTTCTATGTGCGCATTCATGTCTCCTAGTATAATTATCTCGCACTCTCTTCCTAACTCCTGAATGTCCTTTGATATACACTCTACCATTGCCTGGTTTTCCTCTCTGGCCTTTGCTCCCGTCCACAAGTACACGAAACCAAGGAGTGTCATTTGACCTGCCACTTTCCCATTTAGCCATTAATTTCCTTGCACTCCTGCTTGACCCTTTGCCAGTCTGTACTTTTATGAATGAATGCCCCAATACCACCCCCCTTTCTGCTGCCTTCTGTTCTATTACAATACTCCCACGCGTAGTCCGGATTGTTCGGAGGTTGTTCCATGTCCCTGAGATGTGTTTCTACAAAACCGTATACCATCGGCCTCTCTTCCCTTAGCTGTTCTTCTATCTCTTCCCACTTCAGCCTGTTCCTACCACCCTGCATGTTAATATACCCTATGTCTGAATTGGCTCGGCGCTCGGGGCTACGTCTATTTATGCCCCGGACTCTACGTATCTTAGATATTGGTGCCACTTTGGAATCGTGTCTGTCCATACCACCTGTCGAAGAGTCTCCCTGGTTGTTTTCCTCGTTACTAGCTATCCTGCACCCCGAAGGGCTCGCTTGCCCCCCAAAAAAGCTACTGCGCGTCCTGCAAGTCGCCAACCCACCTCATGACCTAGCCGCCCATCGAAGTGAATTCTGTCTCGTTGAAAACCCCCCCGCCTATGCACCTCTCTGTTTATTTCCACCACCTCAAAGCCTTTCTCTCGACTCATCCGCCATATCTCTTTGTTTGCGTTGACCACCGCTCTTTGCAGGTTGCTATCACGCACCGGTACCTCTGGTATCGTGCATATCACTACCTGCCCCTTAGGAGAAGTGGCGCGCATGTCATCGACGCCTTTCGCCAGTGTGGCTGCTAGTCCTGCTGCATCTTCATTTAGGACATCGTTTAAACCACCTGAAATTATCACGAGGTTGCGTCTATCAGCTGTCGTTTTGAGCTTTGCGCTCGCTTGCTTCATGACTGCTTCCAGCTTGCGTCCTGGGAACGCCCCTAGCTGTCAAGCCCTCGTAGCTCCATCTAGCGGTAAGATGGTGTACCCTACAGTGCCACGTAAAAATAAAATAGGGTGCGCGTAAAAAGAGAGCATTCTTATGGAAGGCACATTCATGACCCCGTGAAACTATATTTAGGGTTCGTTAAGGTAAAGATCAATAGTAGAGCACATCAATGGGGTATTTTCAAAAAAAAAAAGTCGAAGTGCGTGTTTCCGAACATTCAGTGTATGTACCACATAGACCCCTGAATTAACAGCACATTCTCGAGTTTTACAGCTTACAGGGTAATTACAGTTATTTACTGATTGGTTAATTAGTGCTAATTAAACAACGCATCCCCGGTCAGGCTTTTAAATTGCGAGTAATATTCACCGGGTGCGATATTATGGACGGTGGTATCAACTCGCCGTCCGCGCCGCTTAAATCTGGCATATCTCAGGGATCCGTCCTCGGGTCTCTTTTCTTTCCGGTTTATATCAATAATTCCACCTGTGATACCAAGCAAATCTAAAGCTTTTACAGATGCCTGCATACTTTAAAGCAGTGAACGCTTCCAGTGATCAGGTTCTTTTAAATAACTCTTCATCTAAGGTTCAACATTGGTGCACAAAATGACAGATGACCTTTAACGCGAGAAAAACTTTGGCGATAACCATAACCCACAAAAAAGATCCATTAAAATTTCAATACAACCACGGCAATCAATTCTTGTCCTTTGTCTCACAGTATACGCACCTTGGTCTTGTCATCACATCTGATTTAAGATGGAACGAACATATGTCTTATACTGAGAAAAGGGCTTTGAAAATACTAGGCTAGCCAAGATGGGCACTCGCTAAGGCATGCAGTGAACCTAAAGGACCTCGTGTGAAACGTGCGTAATAGCAATACTTCAATATTCATCGGCTGTCTGGGATGCGCACACGCAAGCTAACACAGATAAAATTGAATCAATACAGCGAAAAGCTGTAAAATTCATTTTCAATGCCTAAAAGTAAGACATATCCGTCAGTTCTTCTGGAAAGCGCTTAACTGGAGACCCTGGAATGGAGACCTTATCACGAAATAAGGAAGCTGTTCTATCTCATATATAATAATAAGCTGGCAATACAAAAAACTAATTATATCGAACCAATCTTGCACCACGAAACGCGTGCCTCCAATCTTGAAAGTGTGACTGAGCCCCTATATACAGGTATGATTTTTTTCCCGCACAAGCGGAGAGTGGAACGATTTGCCACCAGAGGTTCTTGAAAGTGTCGATCTCAACTAGTTTCTTCGTGTGTTAGCTCTTTCACACGGCTCATAACTACACCTTCATATTTATGACAGTGCTCTTCATTTTAATACCTGTCTTGATCAGTCTGATTGCTTGAGGTTCAAAGCCTCGCTTTTGCACGATTCTTCAATGCTTCGATTCTGCAAAGTCTCGCTTTTTAATATTGCCGGCTTTATTTTTGCTACACTTGGTATTTGAGTTCTTTTTACTTTTTACCCAAACAACATAACCTAGTGGGCACTGTTTTTATAGTTTTTGTTTTGCGCTTGGGACCGTGGACCGTAATTCTTGTCATTTCTTTTTTTTAATCATCGCGCTTTCATTCAAAACAATATCTACTGCTGTACCTCCTACACATTGTTGCGTCCACTCCGCCACACACCCCTGCCCAAAGGCCGGCACTTGACTGGCAGTTTTTCTCTAAAATAAATAACAAATCTTTAAATAAATAAATCCACTTCCTCTTTTTTATTATGCGACTCTCGAATTTTAACGATATAAATTTTTAAAATGTTCATGGAAGTGAGTTAAAAGAAACAGATATAATGCTGAAAGGCAGGGCGGTTAATTTTTTTAGGAACAAATAACCCTATTTGCACTATGTAATGTCCACGGTAGCCGGAATAACAAGCGTCCGTAACAGGGAACTGAGTTTATTACTTTCAAGAAAGGCATTTGTGCGCAGCATAGTCCAAATGGTCCAAGCGCTGGCTTTCGAGTCCGCTGTGGGCCATAAAAGGGATGAGGAGTACTAAAGAGAGGCTGCCAGTACGGGGGCCTACTGATGGCCCCGGCAGTCAGTCAGTCCCCGGGCGCGCGGCGTCAAATATCGTGGGGGGGAGGTCAGGTGGAAGGGCAGGGCGCATCCCTGCAGCTGGCTAGAAGCGGGAATGCACGGTCTAAAGCCCCTCCATGCGTTTTTCGGTAGAAGACGCGATGGAGGGGCTTTAGCTTCAACATGCCAAAATCTCCTGCCATTTTTTTTACGATGGGCGCCGTTCATTCGGGCATTCCATGAAACTGGCAGGCGACCACTGGTTGTTTTTTGTGGAGTTGCCGGCAACGCGAGGCGTCTTACTTAAGTGCCAACCACTGGCACGCGTACGCTCGCGTCTACGCGTCAAAAGCGTCAAATGCGCCTCTCGGCGTCGACGTTGGAGGGACTTACGCGAGCAGGCACGAGGGATCTAGCCGGGCTTGATATTTCGCCTCGCGTACGTTACGTCACCACGCGTACAGCTGCGCCAACCAACCAGAGGCCGCGTGCCAACCAACCAGAGGCCGCGATGATTCCGAATGCTGTGCCTAATGGCCGCCGCTTCGAAGGCACAGCCGTGTGCTGAAAGCAAGCATGAAAACTACTCCAAACGTTCCTGAATGACCCCTTCGTAATCTAGAACGACAACGAAACGACGAACGATTGCGAGTGCTACCAGCGTGACGCGGTTTCGTGCCGAGTTCGAGCGACGCCGACAAATCCAGCGAATGCCGGCCGGCTATGCTAGCGCCGGTCCCGCGTGCGATCGTCGGCCGAGCGAAAGGAGCACGTCGGTGTTCGTGTGCTTGGATCTGTGACTTTCTGTGCTGAAAACGAGTGTAAACAGACTTCGGAGGTTCAGAGGTTTGAGCGTGAGCCCTCGCCTACCGCGGAGCCAATTCAGATCGGTGTCATCTGCATCCAGCGCAGGCCTCTACCATCTAGTTCGTATGAATCAGCACATGCGAGGCACATCGGCTGAAAAAACTCTACGGTAGTTTCCGTCGCAACATAGACACCATATACGACGCCCGAAATATCGCGTAGTTCATACGGAGGAGTTTTTATCTGCACTGTGTTTGTTTTCAACATCGGTATTCATCATCGCTGAAAGCGAACCTCGCACTAGCCAACACATTTCCGTGATGTGAAAACATACGTACTTATATAAGTGTATTCGCA